>NC_041020.1:25658994-25763286 GCF_004193775.1 Glycine soja
TCTGGAGGTTCATAAGACAGATGTTCACGATTTGACTGTTGCAATCTTCGATAAGACATCTAGCCTGTGAGGAACGCTTCCTTTCCTGCGAGTAGATACACTTGAGTGTTTCAGCCTTTGCTTTTGTGTAGCCTTGGAAAAACGCCATTTCCTTCTCCTTCTTTCTTCCAAAACCATTTCCAACGTCCCAAGCTCTTTCACCATCACCCACAGCCACCAATAGCCACCACAAACACCATTGTGCTCCATTGAAACCCCACACCAAGAGGAACCCTTCAACCGAAGCTGAATCTTCCAAACTTGCCTCGCGGTTTCGGTTGAGAACGAAGCCCGATTTGACCTTCATGGTTTTCCTTGAGGTAACCATGATTCTATGCTTGTTCCTTGTTAGTTTTAGCTTGTCTTTACATCTTTTCTGACTTTGGAACCACCATTGTATGTTTTGCGCTTCCTTTGAAAAACCCTAGAGAAAGAGACTTCGTAAACGTTATCTTTTCATGAAATGGGTGTTATTTTCGTGACCTTCACTGAACCCCAGTCATATTGGCGTTATCGGAATTTCAAAATGATGTTCCTTTTCTAAAACCCGAAACACCCTTTAGCCCTTACGTTTTGACAAGGGTTTTGACTCAGAATATTGTCACTAGCTTTATTTCTGAAATCCCTAGTAATTTCCTTCATTTTGACGTATAGAAACTCGCATTGGACCGGAAAGCGTGAACGAGAAAGAGACCTCTAAGTGAGGCAAAGAGAAAACCGACGGGAAGCTCACAATAGGTGAGGGGAGTTTATTATAAGATTTACCATTTTGACACCATAGTTAGGGTCAGGGAACCTAGCTATGAGAATATCTGTCTGTCCCTGTTGCATGCTGATTTTCTCTCAAGAAAACTACATTTTTAACTAATGGGATGCGATATATTTGATATTGACGTTGCATGCTGATTTTCCATTATAGAAAACAACGTTTTTAACTAATGGAATGTGATATGATTGTATTGATGTGCATGCTGATTTTTCAAGAAAAACTATGTTTTTGACGAATGGGATGCGATATATTTATTGTTGATGAATAAAATTATTGTCTCTATTTGACTTGTGTTGTTTGAAGACCTGGAGAGTGTGAATCATAGGCATGAAAAATATGCGTATATGCGAAATGCGACTTACTATTGATAAGGCTATTAATGACTTTAATTGATATGTGGTGATGCTGATGTTTATGATGATTATGTGAATACGAAATGAGGTTGTTGTTGTTGTTGATAACGTCATTAAAATAAGGTGATGTTTATGTTGAGAATGACATTGAAATGGAATGTTAATAATGTTGGGAATGCATTGACATGTGCATGTTGTGTATGTTCATGGGGGGTGCATTGACCTTGTCGGATGTCCCTTGTGTGGGAAACTAGAGTGGTTAAAGAATTTAAGCATTTTTGAGGGGATGCTTAGGCACTTTAATTCATCCATGGTCATGTACTTGAGACTCCTACGTCCATACGTCGTATGTTGTGTATGATCATGGGGGTGGTGCATTGACCTTGTCGGATGTCCCTGGTGGGGGAAATAGAGTGGTTAAAGAATTTAAGCATTTCGGAGGGGATGCTTAGGAGCTTTAATTCATCCATGGTCATGTACTTGAGACTCCCATGTTTCATGCCTCATATGACACGGGAAATAGTATAAACTTTTCCAGTAAGTACTTGTAGTTCCTTATGCGGAGGAATACTTGTACTAGGGGGTGTGTCACTCGGTTTGGAACTCCCTTGAGACTCAGGCTGATCACCGTGGGGGTGGGGGGGGAGGGGAGTTGCCTTGTGTGACAGGGTGGCCTTGACACTTACTGCATAGTTTTCCTAAGTTAGAGTGTCATGCGCACACACTTAGGCTATTTCCTTGGTATTGGTTGATGGTACGTACCACATTGCATCTGAGAGTTGAGGTCAGGTGCATGCATCATTCTGTGTAGTATTGATTGAATCCATGGATGGATGATGAGTAATTGTTGAATAACGAATGTTGTGTAAGCTCATAATGTTTGCCTATGTTTCTTGCCATTTGTGGTTATTTGGATTGGATATTGGTTCTTTTATAATGAACTCACCCTTGCAATTTTGTATCATGTGGTTGATACCTGTGATGATCACGAACCTTGTTCGTGGGAGCAAAATGACAGCAACAGGGTGCAGGGAATAAGATTCTGGTGAGGAGCCATCGTGCCGACGTGATGACATTGACATTATTTTGGGAAAGAGAGTTGTGTTTTGTAATCAACTCCTCCATAGTTGGTTTTCAAGTTTTATTTTGTTGAGTTAAAGATGTAAATCTTAGATTTTAATTATATGTATGAACAGATTTAATTTCCATTATGTGCATGACGTGTACCGAGTTACTATTCCTACATAATTATATATTCACTTAAGTAATGGCGTGTTGTTGGGTGAATGTATGTCGAGACGATATTACTTTATTTTCATAAGCAAAAAAAAATTAAGGGTGTTTTTATTTTAAAAAAATTGAATTTATCGCGGTTTAGGATGGTGATATCGTAGCAACGAGGCGGGTCGTTACAATCTACCTCATCATCAATGATATCTATAAGGAAAACAAAATGCTCCTCTATAGGATGTCTCAAGGCCTAAAAAATGTTGAAATACACAACATCATCACCAAACTCCATGGAAAGAGTTCCTACATGCACATCAATTTTGGTCCTAGCTGTCATCAAGAATGGTCTCCCTAGGATCAATGTGGACCCCATGGCTGGAAGACTCATTCTCCATATTCAAAATGTAAAAAATTTGCAGGAAAAATCAGATCCTTAACTTGCACCAACACGTCTTCAATGACTCCAAGTGGAATTGCAACACTCTGGTTGGCTAGATGGATGACAACACCAATAGGTTTTAAATCACCAAGATGTAGTGATTTGTAAACCGATGTGGGCATGACATTGATTAATGCTCCAAAGTCAAGCATGACATCTGTAAAGTGCAATCTCCAATGATACAAGGGACAATAAAAGTGTCAGGATCTTTGCACTTTGGTGGCAAGGTGGATGGTGGAATGACAACAACACTTTTGCTCTATATAAGTGTAGAAACATTTCTGTCCATCTTTACTTGCTTATTTCCCTTCAGCTTCCTCTTATGAGTGCATAAATCTTTCAAGAACTTTGCATATTTTGGAATCTATTTGATGGCATCCAAAAGAGGAATATTGACTTCCACCCTCTTGAAAGTCTCAAGAAGATCATAATCAAGCTTCACTTTCTTTGAAGGAATGGATCTAGAAGGAAAAGGTAGAGGAATCTATTTTGGAACTATCATCAATTTTGGCACCAGCATCTGTGAGCTTTGGAAGCTCTTTGCCACTCCTCAAGGTAATAACACTCACATTCCCCTTTGGATTGATAATTGGTTGACAGGAATATTGCCAGAACCTTATTGCTACAACTGGTTGACGGTTGTAGCTAATTGTCCAATCTGAGTCTGTAACTCTTGGATAGTGGCACTCACATTGTTGAAACTAAATGTTTTTGGTTGCCATTTGCTTCATCATCTCCTGCAAGGAAGGTCCAGAACTGTTATTTTGCACAGGTTTGTGAATGTATGTGTATGAAGGTTTTGATGATGCCAAGACAAAAGCAACACAAGTTTTATTTCAAGTCCAAATCAAGACCAAGAAAACAAAGATCAAGAAGAAAGCTAAGTCTTAGTCTATCTTTGTTAAGAAAGTCTTATAGTGATTGCAAAGGTTTGGCCTCACAACATAGTTTTTAAATTGATTATAAAAAGGTTTTAAAATATTTTTAACAATTTCTGAAAAAGACATTTTTTCACTAGCAATCGATTACCAGAAGCAACATTATTTTAAAAAGCTTTTTTCAAAAACTTTGAAATTTGAAAGCTGTAATTGATTACCACTTGTCTGTAATCGATTACTAGTAACGGAACTACAAAAATTCAAATTGAAAAGTCATGACTTCTCATTACATAACTGTGTAATCGATTACCAAAGAGTTGTAATTGATTACCAGTAAGGAAATTATAAAAGTTACTCTGAAAAGTCACATCCCATCATAAGTTTTTGAAAAGCCACCAAGGGCCTATAAATATGTGACTTATCTATGAAAGTTTTTAGAGTTTTTCAGAACCTTATTGTCTTATCCTCTCAAAAACAAATCATTAGCCAAACACTTGGAAATCAATTAAGGATTCTTCTAAGAACTTCATCTTGTATCTTCTTCTCTAAAAGAGAGAAAAACATTTGCACTTTCTTTAAAGACTTATTGAGATCAAAAGGTTATTTGCCTCTTGAATTGTGAGTTTCCTGAACACAAGGGAAAGGGATCCCTTGGGTGTTCAAAATTTGTAAAAAGGATTTTTACAAAGTTAGTGGAAATCTCAAGTGGGTTGCTTGAGGATTGAACGTAGGCACAGGTAGTGGCCGAACTAGGATAAATTGAGTTTGCATTCCTCTCTCCCCTATCTTGATTATTTTATCTTGCATATTTTATTTATCTTGCACACTTGAAGTATTCTGTTGATATAACTTTCATCTTCATCTTCAATATTCTTAACATATAGATTTAAAAAGGGATTTGAAGTCAATTAAACGAGAAATTTTTTAACTTAATTCACCCCCCTCTTAAGTTATTAAGGCCACTTGTGTAACAAGTGGTATCAGAGATTGATTCTTGTATAAAGTTTAGAAACTTCAAGAATAATTATGGCCTCATCAAACTTCCTATTTCTCGAAGGAAACTCCATTAATAGGCCTCCTATATTTAATGGTGTGGGTTATCATTACTGGAAAAACTCACATGCAAATCTTCATAGAGGCTATAGATTTAAACATCTGGGAAGCTATTGAAACCGGTCCTTACATCCCCACAATGGTAGTAGGAAATGCAACTATAGAAAAACCTAGGAAACAGTGGGATGAAGGGGAAACAAAAAGGGTACAATATAACTTAAAGGCTAAAAATATAATTACCTCTGCATTAGGAATGGATGAATACTTTAGAGTCTCAAATTGTAAGAATGCAAAAGAAATATGGGATACATTACAAGTAACCTATGAAGGAACAACAGATGTTAAGAGATCTAGAATAAATACCCTAACACATGAATATGAACTTTTCAGAATGAATCAAAATGAGATCATACAAGATATGCAAAAGAGATTTACACATATAGTTATTCATCTTGCATCATTAGGAAAGATATTTCCTAATAAGGATTTCATTAACAAAGTTCTAAGATGTTTAAGCAGGGAAAGACAACCAAAGGTAATTGCAATTGCAAAATCAAGAGATCTCACTAACATGTCTCTTGCAACTCTTTTTGGAAAGCTTCAGGAACACGAAATGGAACTTATGAGACTAAATCAACATGAGGAAAATGAAAAGAAAAAGAAAGGAATTGCACTTTTTTTGTTGTCATTTACAAATAACTTTTGTATAGAAAAGTTTTCCAAAATGTATATAAATCTCCCAATTTATGGTTCTTTTTGGTAGGATTGTAAATAAAATTGCTTTGTTTTGATCTCTACTCAGTAGAACCCTCTTTACATGGAATTAATGTTAAATTAAATTTTCTTTAATTTCAGGAAAAAAAGGATCTATTTTGAAGAAGTGCCAAAGGAGTCATCCCGCTAAGCGAGCTCAATGTGCTTAGCGCGCATCAACGGCTAAGCCAGCACCAGCGCGCTTAGTGAGTGTCGCAACCTACCCTTTTGCAGGCGAGCAAGGCGAGGCTCACAAGTGCATCTTCCATGGGAGGGAAATGCGTGGAGTCGCCACCAATGTTTATTGACAGGAAAACGTTAGAAAAACCAAAGGAAACTGGTCATAAAGAATATTCCAGATTCGGGAGTTATGTTTACGCTTGAGGAAGGTATTAGCACCTCTCGCATTTGTCCCAAAGGACAACAGCCTTAGATTTAGAGTTGCGTGAAATCATGTATCCTAAATTTTTTGTCTCTTTTTATTTTTGAGGTCGACAAAAGCGGGCCTTTTGCTCCTATGTATCCTCCATCGAAGAAGAAATCAGGCCTACGTAGTTCTTTCAAAAGGCAGTAAAGTGATGTGTTGATTTTATGCTTTTGAGCGGTCCATGTTAACCGATAAAAGCAAAGAGGACCATTTAAGGCGTTGGACCTTAAAACGGTTTTTAGTGATTTTCTGCGGACAAGCTTGATTTGTGAGTTGATTTTAGCCTTAGTTTCACTTTGGTTATTAGTCAATTCATTCAAGGAAACTTCCAAAGAAAAACGTCCGATCGATTTTTTTATCATTTTATTTAAAGATATTTCGATTATTTTATTATTATTTTGCTTTTTTTTGTTTAACCGAGGTTACAGCGTGAACGATCGGTTAGATTTTGTTTTAACAGTGATTAAACGAGATTACAACGCAAATAATCGGTTGAAATTCATTTCATCATTTATTAGGCGAGAAAACGGCTTAAACGATTGGTTAAAGCTCGTTAAAAACGGAAGAAAAAGAAACTGAAATTGAACGAAATAAAGATGAAAGCCAAAAAACAAGAAATGAATTAAAAGTCTCGGATTTGGAAACTTACCCGTTGAAGAACGAAGAACGGATGAAGAACGGTGAAGAACGGAGGAAAACCTTCACGGATTTGCATACAGAAACCTCTTGGAAGCGTTACGGAAGCACCTCGGCTTGGATTTTCTTCACGGAAATAATTTTTTTCACCCAAAACAGCTAAAATGCATAGCCAAGGGAATCAGTGACCCTTAGAACAGTCCACTTATGCCTATTTATAGGAAAAAGGGGGAGGAGGTTGTCGCCAAGCTCGCCCAGGCGAGTTGGGCTGCTTCCTCCAGAAGCAATCCTGCTCCGAAAATACTCTGTAAGGCCCAAATTCAAAATTTCAAAATTGCTATTTGCACCTCCCATTTTGATTAGTTCACCCCCTTCATTCATAATTTATGGAAAAGTTACGGAAGCCTATAGGACATGATTTTCTTCTTTTTTTCTCTTCATTTTCACCCATATTAAGTGAAATATGCTTATTTAGGGTTATGGGAATTTTACGGAAGCATTACGGGAGTCCCGGAAGCCATTTTTTAACAAAACGGGGGAGGTGGTTGCCGCCCAGCTCGCCCAAGCGAGCTAGGTTGCTTCCACCTTAACCAAGAAAATGCCCATAAACGTCTAGAAGGGCCCAGATATGAAAATTGCTATTTGCACCCCCATTTTACTAAATACACCCCTTGCCCCCCCCCCTTTTTTGCTGATTCTTTTTCCGTAACGTTACGGAACCTCACGAATTACGTAACGATACTTGTTTTCTTTCTGTAATGTCACCAAACCTTACGGATTATGCAACCATCCTCTCTTCGGCTTCAAGAATGTTACGGAACTTTACGGATTGCGCAATAATGTTTCCTTTCGACTCCCGACATGTCGCGGAACTTCACGGATTGCTTAACGATGGGTGTCAAGTTCGTCGAAGCGGTCAAGCGAAGGTTGCATGCCATCAAACAATGGTCCCCGGATGAAATTAGGGTATGACAGTTGCCCCTCTTTACTTACCTTTTATCGAAGATAGGAGGAAAGTAAAGATAAAACACTGATTTCGTTCGTCTTAGCCTCTTCCGTAATTAATCTTTGATGATTCCCGAAGGCCATCCTTTGCCCATCATGGGGATTTAATTGATCTTAATTACAATAGTTCCAACCAAAATGATTTGAAATAATTGACTCCCGTCTCTCCTTCTTTTTCTTTGAACAACACAAAACAAAAAATAACATAATATACACGTATACACATTTTTTGGTGAAGGAACCGATTGGGAAAATAACAAAAACTGTATTTTCCCCTTACCTGGGGCTCCGTACTTGATAACGGAGGACGCATGAACAACGCTAGGCAATCAATTCATGGGACTCCAGACTCAATGATGGAGGATGCACGAACAGCGCTAGGCAATCAATTCGTGGGGCTCCGGACTTGATGATGGAGGATGCATGAACAGCGCTAGGCAATCAATTCATAGGGCTTCGGACTTGATGATGGAGGATGCACGAACAGCGCTAGGTAATCAATTTGTGGGGCTCCAAACTCAATGATGGAGGATGCATGAACAGCGCTAGGAAATCAATTCACGGGGCTTCGAATAAGATTTGATGGTGGAGGATGCACGAACAGTGTTAGGCAATCAATTCATGGGGCTTCGGACTCGATGGTGGAGGATGCATGAACAGCGCTAGGCAATCAATTCATGGGGCTCCGGACTTGATGATGGAGGATGCACGAACAACGCTAGGCAATCAATTCGTGGGGCTCCGAACTCAATGGTGTAGGATGCATGAACAGCGCTAGGCAATCAATTCATGGGGCTCCGAATAAGATTTGATGGTGGAGGATGCACGAACAACGCTAGGCAATCAATTCGTGGGGCTCCGGACTCGATGGTGGAGGATGCATGAACAACGCTAGGCAATCAATTCATGGGGCTCCGAATAAGATTTGACTTTAGGATCGAATGGTCCACTGGGTTCTTTCACCTAAAAGGCGAACATGCTTTAGCAAGGAAAAATAAATCATTTACGAGAGCACCATATTTTAGAGAAACAATATGCTTATGCCAAAATAGTTTTCCTTGTAACCAAAAATGAAGGGAAGGATGTCAACGTTTAGCTTTTAAATGAACATTCATGGGAAATGTCAAGTCAAACTGAAACTGGGAATAAAATCACTCATAGTATATAAAAACTCACACAGGTAAGTGTTTTACCCTAATTCCAAACCATAGCTGCACCATGACTTTATTTTGCACATGATTTCTTATCGAACCAAAAGATTACACGCGCGATCACGGACCAATAGGATTTTCTCGATGGTAGTGTTTTTGGAGAGGAAGTTAGGTGTTTCAGTCTTTCCTCCTTGTTTATGTGGGGCGGGACATCGCCAGTTGGTAGCGAATGGCAATCCCAAAGGAAGAACCACTTCAAAAATGGGTTTTCCCTTTACCGGCGGTCATTTACCTCGCCGAAAATTTATCTGGTCCGAAGACCTTCTGTTCTCTTTCTTGGTTTCCTTTATTGATCGAGAATTATTCTGTTTTCCTCCGATCTTTTCCTTTTTACTTTCTTCCAATCTTTGATCAGGAATCCTTCTTTTCCTTTTCTTTTCTTTCTTTTCATTCCTTCCTTTTCATTTCTTTCTCTCCCTTTTTTTCGATCTTTGATTGGGAATTCGGGTTTTAGCATTCGTTATTCGCTCTCCCTTGAGGAGATTTTGCTGTCCTCTTCTTCGGGGGGAAGGATGAGGATTCTCTTCATGGGCCAAGGTTCAAGGTAGCTTAAGGTTGTGTCTCAACATGGTCTTTTCACTACGCGTCCCCGATTTTGATATTTGGGGAAAAACAAATTCATGTGTCAGAGTGCCGGTTTCAGGTTAAACTCCCATATTATTTCCACGAGGCGTGCGTAACAATGATGATTTGGAAATAACGCGCAAAATTAGTCATGCATACAGCTAGGTGGGTACTCAAGCATCCAGTTTATGGCATTATGATACTAAGGCTTGGGATTTACGCAAGTAGACCCAACGTTTCCAAATTATGTTCTTTCATTGGTTCAACGAATCCATCCATTCTTATCTTGGTTATTTTGGAAAATAAACTCTTAGCATCAATTTCTTGTTTCCAAAAGATATGTTTGCTCTCTACGAATGATTTGTGCTTCCTTATGACCATAACATGCCGACCTTTGAGGTCTTTCTTTCTCTTTTCTTTTTGTTTCATTTTTTCTTATGCATGTTTGCAAAAAAACTATACATCCATCGTTATCTATGAGAAAAGCTTTTTTCTCTGTACACCTACGTTCCTTTACACGAAAAAAACTTTTTTCTCTATATACACACGCATTGAAAAACTCTTTCTCTCTATATCGACAAGGTCTATATAAAATCTCTATTCCTTTTCAAAGATTTTTTCCCCTTTTCAATATACACTCATTGTTTCATATAAAAGTTTCCTTTATATACACTCATTGCTCATATACAAGAATTTCTTTTCACACATTGTTTATATACAAAAATTTCTTTTCTTTTCTTTATATACAGATATGACATTTTGTCCACAACGTGTCTTTCTTTCTCTATTCTTGGCGTTATCACGATGTTTGTTCATTTTATTTTAGGATGACGTTCCTAAATGAAAACTCTACACAGTTCCAGAATTTCAACAAATATTATCGACAATAACGAAATAAGCACTAACGCAACAATCCAAACAAAATGTATGCACAAAACAAATGACAATCGAAACAACAAAAACAAACGTTAGTCCCTCAAGTTATACAAATGATAAATGATGAAACATAAAACTGAAAAGAATACGAGTCTGGGGATCCCACGGTCATGTGGCTCCGCTCCCCCCAGGAAATCGAACAGGTCAGTCATATCCTCGTCCATGCGGGGTTCATCCATCCCACCGGGGGATCTTGCAGGCTCCCCCCCTGCCTAGGCATCGGGCCAGTCTCCCGGCCATGCGACCTCAGCCGCAAACTGCTCCGGGGTAGGGCATACAAAAGGGGTGGAACTCTGCCCCTGCTAACTGCGGCTGAAATGGTAAAGACACTCATGTATCTGCACATGTTCGCAATGGTTGGCTGCCTGCTGGCGAACCAAATGCTGTAGATACTGCTCCATGCCCAGTGGCTCAGCCGGATCAGCCTACCGAGGTGGTGGCGGTGCGCCCGTGCCCTGAGGTGCATCACCCTGTGTCTACCTAGGCGTGCAGTACTTCTCAATGAAGGCTCGGGTGATCAGTGGTCGGATCACTTTGTTGGGGGTGACCTAAATTCCGAAGGATTGGCAGAGGCCTGTGATCAGAGCCGGAAACCCCAGGGCCATGTTAGACTTATCCGGGTCCAGAAGGTACCTGGTGGGTGGCGTACCTGCAAACAAATAGATGGCATCAGCAATCACCTGGGCCTCGTGGACGCTCATCCGTGTCAGAATGGCATACACCAACTGACACTTAGGCAGAGGGAGATCGGAGTTATGATCGCTAGGCAAGACATTGCTGAGCAGCAGTGTCATCCACGTCTGGGTCAAAGTGGTCATGCTAGTGCGCATAATCCGCACCCGCCTCCCTGCAGCGGTCCGGGCGAAATCCTGCCCCGGTGTGCATAACAGTTGGGCAATGGCCTCCTCGTCGAACCCGTCGGCCCTGTTCCTCCTCTGGCTGAATTCACATTGATGGCCTTCCTCCAAAACTAGCGGGTCACCCAGGAACTGGCTGAGGGCATCTGCGTCAAAGGGAATCCACTGACCCCTCACCCATGAACTCATGTCTCGCACTCCCTCCTTTGTGGGCTAAGCATTAGCGTAGAACTCTATGACTATCTCAGGCTCAAACTTAGCCATGGGAGTCACCAGCGACGTCCAACGTCTGCGAGCTATCTCCTCCTGAAAGTCCGTATACTCATCCTCCCTGAGCTGGATGCACCTCTCTCTATGGAACGACCATCCTTTGATGACCTCGAAGCGCTGGTGGTGCTCGGTGCTCCAAAACCGGTGATTATCAAATTCCAAGGCGGTACTGGAGCCTTCTCCTGCGGCCTCCTTTCTAGACCTCTTCGTGGAAAGCTTTTTAGGAGCCATTTCCTGCGAAGACAAACGTTTGGAAAGTCAATTTACAAGGAAGTGTCATTTTAAAGGCTGACCAAGTAAAAATGGCATACAACTGATTCCAACACAAACATCAATTTCAATTTAGGGCAAGCTCACATACATACTTTTATGATCATACATGCACGAAGATGCTTCGCTACCTAAAAACTATATTCATGCACATTCAAAGCATCTTGCTACCCAAATTACATACATGCATTTCTTTGCTAAACTTATACACATACATACTTGAAGTATTTTGCTACCCAAAGATCATATACACGCATGCCTTTGCTAAACTTGTACACACGCATATTCCAAAAATCTTTGCTACCCAAAAAATTACATTTCATGCGTATTCAAGTATCTTGCTACTCAAATTACATTTCAATTCAACAAGGTTTTTTTGGTGAGGTATCTTGCCACCTAAACATATATTTGGGTGAGGCACTTTTTGCTATCTATATGCAACATACATATATCTTGTGAGGTATTTTTCCACCTACTCTACATCTACATGTGCATGATGAACAACATTCTCAAACATCTAGGTGTAACGCAAACATCATGGTGCAGCCCAAAAAATCGTTTGCTGGCCTAAAGGGAAATCCCTAACACAATGCTTTCATCTTCATGCTTTCTTGCACTCAAAAACCAAAGGCTTGGACCCTAGGTCTAAGTCCTTAATTTTGGAACTTATTCTAACCTCTACAACCTGTCCATATCCACAAGTCAGTTCTACACTCTAGAGTTCACAAAACCATGCCCAAATTCGATTGAGGCATTTCACCGAGCACTTGGTGGGCACGCCTTAGGTATGAGGTAAAAAAAGAATGGGGGCGATGTGATGTGCCCAATAATTTCAAAACCCACATTAGGCCTAAGGCCGTCCCCCACAAACCTCCAATTCAAACAAACAAGCGTAAATCCAAGCATACATTGTCTCATGAAATTGGCAAAAATTGAGCAACTAAGGCACTAAAATACATCAATGGAGAGCCAAAGAATAAAAGGGAAGTGCACTTACCTGTAGGGAGCGAATCAAAATGCAAAAGGGGAAGCAAAAACCTTGCAATGGAAGCTTGGGGGGCTACCTCTCTTGCTGTTTCCGTGAACAAATGGGGTTCTTGAGTGAGGGGGGAGTTTTGGGTGAAGAAAACTCACCCCAACCCCCCATTTTATCTAACTCGTGCAGGGTATGCTCGCCCAGGCGAGCTAACTCTTTGTTTTAAAGGCTAGTTTAAAAAACATGGATACTTACCTCTCTTCATGGCCTGGATTGCGTGCTCCATGCAGCATTACTGTAGGTCCTACAAGATAAAAAAATGCAAATGCATGCGCATGTTCTTACTTTTGGTTATTTCCTTAAATTCGCGCTCGTGGCACCCCTATGATCCAAGCAATAAACATTTTAAAGAAAACAAAGACTAACGCTATCAGTGGTGAAAAAGAACAAATACTCATTTTATTAGGGCTTTCTTGGTCAAGCACTATCAACCTATACATGCGAATGAAATGGCCATTTTAGTGCCGCTTTAGGCATAATATCTTTTGACGACATCCGAGTTTACTGGCGAAGGCAGTTCCTCGTCGTCCATGTTAGCGAGTATCAAGGCTCCCCCAGAGAAAACCTTCTTAACAACGAAAGGCCCTTCATAATTCGGGGTCCACTTCCCTCGTGATGCAATCATACCCCGCAAGGGCATAGGATATAAGACTCCAAGTAGATTGGGCCAGAGATCCAAGGGAAGGCCCTAGGGTTCTCATGAGCCTTAGGGTAGATTTTGAGCCCATGGGCTATGTATGAGCCCGCTTATCTTTTTAAATATTAGAATAGGTTTTTTTCCTTCGTTTAGGCCTTGTATTTTGGCCATTCTAGTAGTATAGGGTTTTAGCCTTATATTTTGAGGCATTTTGAGTAGTATTTGTAGTAGGGACTTTTTTTTGTATTTTCATGTATTTTGTCATGGGGGTGAGCTTTGCTATTATAGGGGGTGTGTAGCTAAGTTCTAGCTTCTCATCTCAAGGAGGTGAGCTTAGCTATTAGAGAGGTGTGTGTAGCTAAGCTCTAGCTTCTTTAGGAATCTTTTCAAGGAAGCTTCTCAAGGAGGTGAGCTTAGTTATTAGAGGGGTGTGTGTAGCTAAGCTCTAGCTTCTCAAGGAAGTTTTCTCAAAGAAGCTTCTCAAGGAAGTTTTCTCAAAGAAGCTTCTCAAGGAAGTTTTCTCAAGAAAGCTTCTCAAGGAAGCTACCTAGTCTATAAATAGAAACATGAGTAACACTTGTTGTAACTTTGATGAATGAGAGTCTTGTGAGACATACTTCAAAGCTCCACTTCTCTCCCTCTTTTATTCCTTCAATTTCGTGTTTCCCCCTCTCTCTTTCTCTCCCTCTTTCTTTTCCTCCATTGAAGCATCCTTCCAAGCTTCTTATCCAAGGCTCATCTTGGTGGTGAAGCTCCTTCTTCCATGGCTTATTCCCTAGTGGATGGCGCCTCCTCTCACCTCTTCTCCTTTGTCTTCCGCTACATCTCCATGGTGGAAAATCACCATTAAAGGACCTCATTGAAGCTCAAAGATCCAGCCTCCATAGAAGCCCCACAAGCAAGCTTCCATCAAGTGGTATCAGAGCACAAGAGCTTCAAGTAGGTGCTCCTTAAACCTCCATTAATTTTTTTTTCTTTACCTTCTCTTCCATTGTTGTTTCTTCATTTTTCTCCATGTATCTCCTCATATGTCTTGTTCTAAATGGATTTAACATGATTCTTTAGAGTTTTCACTGATTAAACTTGCTATAGAAACTAGATTTGATTTTCTATGGTTCAAATTTCTTGTTCTTGTTCTTGAACCATGAATTGTGTTGAGTTTAGGTTCCTTTGAGTTTTGTCTTGTTATTTTTTGTGGCTGAAACCTAAACCATAAAATTCTTACAAAAATATTAAAGTAGAAGAAAACCTCAAAAATCTAGAGTGACTTGTTCACCTATTGTAGTTTTGTCATAGAAGTCATGTCTAGTCATGAAACTTGTCACATAAGATTTCTTATGTTGTGCTGAATTTTATTTTCTTGTTTCTTTGTCTAACTCATTTGTTCATGAGTGTATGAAATTATTTTAGCCTATTATTTGATTTGAGTCAAATATTTCATGTTAATTAGTCCTTAACATGTTCATGCAAAATTCTTAGAGAGTCTTTGATTGTGAACCTTTTCTTTAACTTTTAGGTTTCCTTATGATTGTGTCTATTGTGAATTTGAGTTTTGGTGATTGAATTGCTGGCTGAAATGTTGATCCTAAGTGAACATTGAACTCCTAAAACTGTGGTAAACAATCCTAGTGAGTTCAACATACATAGGAAGGTTGAAAGTAAGCCCAAGGCAATCAATATACCATGCTTAAAGAAACAAATCGCTGGTGCTGGCAGCTTGGACATACAAACTTGTAAAAATTACTGAGAATTTGTTACTTCGAATTTTGAGCTGAAATTTTTACTGAATTTTCTAGACATCTGGAAAAAATTTATAAAAAAAGAAAAAAGTGATTTGGATAAAAGGAAAAAATACGAAAAATAACACAATTTGGCAGGAAAATCAGTATCCAGGAAAAAAAAAGTGAAAGGGAAGTGTGCTTGTAGTTTTGGCTCAAAATTTATTCTATAATTGGTGCCTATGTTATATCAATCTTAGTTCCGAAATTTCAATTGAAAATTACTGTGAAAACAAGTGCCAAAGCTAGAGGTTTGTTGAGTCTTTTTTTTTACTCTACTCTAGAGCCATTCTAAGTTTCTCTTTGAGTCCTAGCTTGCTTCTATGTCCTTTTCATTGCTTTAATTGTTGAATAATCCTTGAAAAATTGTCTTGTTAAAACTCCATTGGTTTAGCTTTCATTTCATTTTTTTTGGTCTTTGGTTATTGCTTGTCTCTTTGTTTCCTTGTTTGTGGGTTGCCATATAGGGAATTGGAAGGAGGATTGGTGCCATCCCTTGAAGAATTTGAGTCAAGAAGCAAGGGGCCAACCACCTTAAGAGCTATTGGACTAAGAAGCACTCCAAATTGAGTGAATCACCAAAGAGAGAATAACCACCAAAATTGAGGACCGTTTTGTAATTTTGTAATTTGCAATTTACTTACCTTCATTGCTTTCAAGTTTTGTAACAAAAAGGCCTTTCATTGGAAGTGTGTTGGGAGCCTCCAATAGGTTACCAAACTTCCATTTGTGTGTAATAATTTTAGGCAATTTTTCCTTAGGATAGTGAGTGTTTTGTTGGGAACCTTGAATGTGGTCATCCAAACACTCTTAGGATTCGCCTAGTTTACATTTCTTGCTTACTTTCATGGCTTATTTCCTTTACCTTCTATTGTCAAACCGCCTAGATAGCTTTCCTTTTACCAATTAGTTTTTTTTACCTTATCTTTCACACCTCTTTTAGTGTTTATTTGGTTAGTTTCAACCATAGTTTCTTTTACCTTTTGTTTTCAAACCTCCAACAAGAAAGAACCACAACTTAGGAACCAACATGAGTCATCATTCATCTAGTGTTAATGGCAAGGGTACTAGTCATAAAGACCCTTTATCTAGAATCTTAGATGAGTTGAGTTCCCTCAAGTTATGCAAAGAAAAACAAGAGAGAAAAGAAAAGGGAAAAAAAAAGAGTGGAAGAAATAAGTCAAGATGAAAGAAAGAAAATAAGAGAGGAAGAAAGAAGAAAAATAATGAAAGAAATGAAAAGAGAAAAACATGCCTCCTATAGTAGTCATAACTCTGGCAAAAGCCTAAGTGAAGAACTTCGTGACTATTACGAAGAAAGGCATAGGTCATATCTTAGACCTCACTCCCATAGAAGAGAAAAGGAAAGAAAGCCTCAAGAGGCTAACATTAAACTCTCATACTTCCATGGGAAGGACAATGTAGAGGCTAACTTAGATTGGGAAATAAGGGTAGAGCAACAACTTAAAAAGAAGTCTACTTCAAAATCTTATGGCTCTCACTCTTATCCAAAGAAAGACCAAGGTCAAGGCATCTTAGGGGTGACACCTTCTAAGCCCAAAGATGATAAGGGGAAGACAATAGAAAAGCAAACCCCTAAGGCTAGTATGCAAGAGAAAACTAGCTCTATAAAGTGCTTTAAATGTCTTGGAAGAGGACACATTACTTCTCAATTCCCCACCACAAAAACCATGATTATGAGGGGCCAAGACATTTATAGTAGCCAAGATGAGGCTACTACTTCACCTTCCTCTAGTGAAAGTGAAGAAGCAAAAGGGGAAGAATCTAGTGAAGAAATCTACCCCCAAGAAGATGGACAACCATTAGTGGTTAAAGAAAAGTGTAAGGAGGTAAGTGTCTCCTATAAGAGGTTAGCTAAGAAGGAAACTCATTTTACAATAAAGACAAACATTAAAGAAACTTTCCCTCTTAGACAACCTCCACATTTTCTCTTTTGTAAAAAGACACTTGCTAGCATTGCCACACCTCTTGGGCTTGAGTTTATTCCTCAAGTAAAGAAGTTGTTGGATGAGGGTTTGGTTCGCAAGAGCTTAAATCCTTGTGCTTTGTTGGTGCCCAAAATAGGTATTATTAGGCACCAAGTCCCTAAAATAGGTGGTATGATGAATGTTTTGAGTGGTGCAACCCTCTTTTGTAAAATCACTCGTACACCTAACATCTTCATGGTGTGTGTACATAGGGACCCATTAGGTAGGTTTGTTCTTATTTTTAGTTTCAATACAAACTTAGGTACTTATATAGGACACCTTAGGTTTGTCATACTTTTTGGTAGGAATAATCAATATGAAAATACAGAAAAAGGTATGTTTTATTGCGTTACTTTTCTTAATTTTTCAAATAGTGATCAAGGGGTTCCCATGAACCCTAAGAGAATAAAGGTCATTTCTGAGTGGCCCACTCCACCAAGTATGAGAAAAATTTGGGGCTTCCATGACTTAACAAACTTTTACAAAAGGTTTGTCCCATATTTTTCTATACTTGTAGCACCACTCATTGAGTTGGTGAGGAACCATGTTCCTTCATGGGAAGATGCCCAGGAAATGGGTTTTCAAACCTTACCTTACTTCAACATACCAAACACCACTAATACATATGTTTTTGTTCTTTTTACATGTGTCGAGGGAAGGAGCCCAGAGTATGAAGAACCTCGGGATTTGAGGTCAAATCCTTTCCATGGTGGAGGGAATGATGCAATCCTACCCCGCATGGGCATTGGATAGAAGACTCCAAGTAGATTGGGCCAGAGATCCAAGGGAAGGCCCTAGGGTTCTCATGAGCCTTAGGGTAGATTTTGAGCCCATAGACTAAGTATGAGCCCGCTTATCTTTGTAAATATTATAATAGGTTTTTTTCCTTCGTTTAGGCCTTGTATTTAGGCCATTCTAGTAGTATAGGGTTTTAGCCTTGTATTTTGAGGCATTTTGAGTAGTATTTGTAGTAGGGACTTTTTTTTTGTATTTTCATGTATTTTGTCATGGGGGTGAGCTTCGCTATTATAGGGGGTGTGTAGCTAAGTTCTAGCTTCTCATCTCAAGGAGGTGAGCTTAGCTATTAGAGGGGTGTGTGTAGCTAAGCTCTAGCTTCTTTAGGAATTTTTGCAAGGAAGCTTCTCAAGGAGGTGAGCTTAGTTATTAGAGGGGTGTGTGTAGCTAAGCTCTAGCTTCTCAAGGAAGTTTTCTCAAAGAAGCTTCTCAAGGAAGTTTTCTCAAAGAAGCTTCTCAAGGAAGTTTTCTCAAGAAAGCTTCTCAAGGAAGCTACCTAGTCTATAAATAGAAATATGTGTAACACTTGTTGTAACTTTGATGAATGAGAGTCTTGTGAGACATACTTCAAAGTTCCACTTCTCTCCCTCTTTTATTCCTTCAATTTCGTGCTTCCCCCTCTCTCTTTCTCTCCCTCTTTCTTTTCCTCCATTGAAGCATCCTTCCAAGCTTCTTATCCAAGGCTCATCTTGGTGGTGAAGCTCCTTCTTCCATGGCTTATTCCCTAGTGGATGGCGCCTCCTCTCACCTCTTCTCCTTTGTCTTCCGCTACATCTCCATGGTGGAAAATCACCATTAAAGGACCTCATTGAAGCTCAAAGATCCAGCCTCCATAGAAGCCCCACAAGCAAGCTTCCATCACCTCGGTTTTCTTTAACAGCGTGGGACACCCTTTTCAGCACAAGGTCCCCCTCATTGAACTTGTGGGGGCGCACCTTCTTGTTGAACGCGTTCTTTATCCTTTGTTGATACAGGCGCCTATGGCTCATGGGCGTCAAACGCTTACCTTCAATAAGGTTGAGTTGGTCGTAGCGTGTTTGAGCCCACTCTGATTCTTCTAGGCCCGATTCTGCTAGTATCCTCTGGGAAGGGACCTCTACCTTAAACGGGAGCACTGCTTCCATCCCATAAACCAAGGAGTACAGTGTTGCCCCAGTAGAATTTCGTACCAAGGTTCGGTACCCATGCAGGGCAAAAGGCAACATTTCATGCCAATCTTTGTACGACACTGTCATACCCTAATTTCGTCCAAGGACTATTGTTTGATGGCATGCAACCTTTGGTTGACCGCTTCGAGGTACTTGGCACCCTTTATTGCACAATACGTGAAGTTCCGAGACATGCTGGAAATCAAAAGGAAGCATTGTTACACAATCCGTGAAATTCCATAACCTGCCGAAAATCAAAAGGAAGTATTGTCACGCAATCCGTGAGTTTCCGTAACATTCCGAAAGCTAAAAAAGGAGTAATTACATGACCCGTAAGGTTTCGTAACCTTACGGAAAGAAAACAAGTATCGTTATGAAAGGTGGTGCAAATAGCAACCAAGCCCACTTGGGCCTTCCAGGATGTTCCTCCAGAAGGCGGTTGCTTCTGGAGGAAGCAACTTGGCTCGCCTGGGTGAGCTGGGTGGCAAGCTCCTCCCCTATTTTCCTATAAATAGGGGGAGGAGTGAAGGTGATGCAATCCTACCCCGCAAGGGCATTGGCTAGAAGACTCCAAGTAGATTGGGCTAGAGATCCAAGGAAAGGCCCTAGGGTTCTCATGAGCCTTAGGGTAGATTTCGAGCCCATGGGCTAAGTATGAACCCACTTATCTTTGTAAATATTAGAATAGGTTTTTCCTTCGTCTAGGCCTTGTATTTTGGCCATTCTAGTAGTATAGGGTTTTAGCCTTGTATTTCGGGGCATTTTGAGTTTTCTTTGTAATAAGGACTTTTTTTGTTATTTTCATGTTTTTTTTTGTCATGGGGGTGAGCTTAGTTATTATAGGGGGTGTGTAGCTAAGCTCTAGCTTCTCATCTCAAGGAGGTGAGCTTAGCTATTAGAGAGGTATGTGTAGCTAAGCTCTAGCTTCTTTAGGAATCTTCTTAAGGAAGCTTCTCAAGGAGGTGAGCTTAGTTATGAGAGGGGTGTGTGTAGCTAAGCTCTAGCTTCTCAAGGAAGTTTTCTCAAAGAAGCTTCTCAAGGAAGTTTTCTCAAGAAAGCTTCTCAAGGAAGCTACCTAGTCTATAAATAGAAGCATGTGTAACACTTGTTGTAACTTTGATGAATGAGAGTCTTGTGAGACATACTTCAAAGTTCCACTTCTCTCCCTCTTTTATTCCTTCAATTTCGTGCTCCCCCCTTCTCTCTTTCTTTTCCTCCATTAAAGCATCCTCTTCAAGCTTCTTATCCAAGGCAATTCTTGGTGGTGAAGCTCCTTCTTCCTTGGCTTATTCCCTAGTGGATGGTGCCTCCCCTCTCCTCTTCTCCTTTGCCTTCCGCTGCATCTCTATGGTGAAAAATCACCATTGAAGGACCTCATTGAAGCTCAAAGATCTAGCCTCCATAGAAGCTCCACAAGCAAGCTTCCATCAGAAGGAGAAAGGGGTTCAGCCCTTCTGGTACTTCGTAATCACTTAAAATTAGTGAGGAAAGTTGTTTCCGTGAAGAAAATCCAAGCCGAGGCGCTTCCGTAACGTTTCCGTGAGTGATTTCACGAAGATTTTCAATCGTTCTTCGTTGTTCGTTCTTCATCGTTCTTCGGTCTTCAACCGGTAAGTTCCCGAAATCGAACTTTTCAATTCATTCTATGTACCCTTGGTGGTCCCCATTTGTTTCGTGTACTTTTATTCTCGTTTCATTTACTTTTCGTACCCCCTTTTGACGTGCTTTAGTCATTTACTTAAGTCATTTTCTCGCCTAATAAAAAAATAAAATAAATTTCCACCGATCATTTGATTTGTAATATCTGTTAAAATGAAATTCGACCGTTCGTTCATGTCGTAACCACGTTGGAAACAAAAAAGAGGTAAAATAATAATATAATAATAAAAAAATATCTTGTAGTAAAATAAACCAAAAAAAAATCAATCGGACGTTTCTCTTTGGGATTTCTCTTTCTTAATTGAATTGACTAATAACTAAAGTGAAACTAAGTCTAAAATCAACTCGCATAGTCAAGCTCGTCCGCAAAAAAATCACTAGAAAGGATTTTAAGGTTCGATACCTCAGTTTTTCTCACCAAGTAAAAGTGGATCATTTTAAGGTCCAACGCCTTAAAAGGACCTCCTTCCAAGTAAAAAGAATCGCTTGATTTGCCCTTTAGAAAGAACTACGTAGGTCTGATTTCCTCTTCGATGGAGGGTACGTAGGAGCAAGAACCCCACTTTTGTCGACCTCAAAATAAAAAAGAAATAAAAGTTTAGGTACACAATTTCACACAATTCTAAAATTAAGGTTGTTGTCCTTTGAGACAAACGTGAGAGGTGCTAATACCTTCCTCAAACATAAATACAACTCCCGAATATGGAATATTCCTCATGACCGATTTCCTTTGGTTTTTTCGACGTTTTCAACAAATAAACGTTGGTGGCGACTCCGTGCATTTTCCACCTTTGGAAGATGCACCCATGAGCCTCACCTCGCTCGCCCGCCAAAGGGTAGGTTGCGACAGTTGGTGACTCCACCGGGGACTATTTTTGTGAGTTAGGCCTATTTTAGGAAATTATGTAATTGTGAAACTTTGTGTGTGCATTTTTTTGAATTGTGTAAATATAATAAATGCTGTCTTTTCCACATTTTTACACTGCATTCTAAGCACCCACGGGTTTGAGTAAAAAAAGGGCCCTATACCCGGGTCCATGGGAATTTAAGGAGTGGAGGTGAATCTATGGTCATGCTAGGTCTTCGACTTGCTTGATAATAGTGAAACCTCGTCTAGAGCTTTCTCTCTTTATAATGTGTTGTCGCTGGTATTCCATACCGCCACAATATTATTATTTTGAGTGATGATACCTCTAGAAAACAGCCATGTGAGATATGGATCATTGGGAGTAGTTATTAGAGACCCCTAGATATTATCCTATAGGTCCCCAAATAGGGGCATGGAGCAAACACGCTCTGTGCCATTTGTTCTCATGCATTCTTCTGCAAATAGCACATAAATTATAGTTTTGCTGTATAGCTAGTGATATTTTGTCTCTCTAGAGTAATGCGTCACTTTTTAATACATATGTTGGGGCGCCGCAATGACTAGAACGTAGTATTAAAAAGATGGATCTTTTTCGGTCTCGTATATGAAAATTACCACTTGTTTTTCTTTTCGTTTCATGCATGCGCATTGCATCATTCATATCGGAGCCTTAATTCACCCCTTTTTAGGTAAATGATGGGGACAAATCAAAACGGAAAAAGATTCTATCAAGTCAAGATTAAGGGCCTAGATGTTACTAGCCTTAAAGAGTTGGGATGGTTGATGGGACCCCTCTAAAGGCAAGCCTTCCATAAAATGTACGGAAAGATTTTAGATTTGACCACAACGGAGGTATTTACGGAAGCCGTTGTATCCCTTGCCCAATACTATGACCAGCCGTTGAGATGCTTCACGTTTGGGGACTTCCAAATAGTATCGACTGTTGAAGAATTTGAGGAGATTTTAGGATGCCCTCTTGGGGGAAGAAAACCGTATCTTTTCTCCGGGTTTCTTCCCTCCTTGAGCAAGATTGTAGCTGTGGTCGGAGATTCAGCGAGAGAGTTGGATCATATGAAGCAAACTCGAAACGCTGTAGTGGGCCTACCGTGGAAATACTTGGAAGGCAAGGCAAGGGATATGGCGAATCAAGAGGAGTGGGTCCCGTTTGCGGATATACTAGCTTTGCTAATCTTTGGGGTTGTCCTCTTTCCAAACGTGGATGGTTTGGTGGACCTAGCCGCAATTGATGCTTTCCTTGCATATCACCATAGCAAGGAGAGCTCGGTGGTAGCTATCTTGGCGGACTTATTTGATACATTTGACCGAAGGTGCGAGAAGAACAGCGCACGAATTGTCTGTTGCTTACCTGCTCTTTGTGTGTGGTTGGTTTCACACCTATTCCAACAAGACATAAGGCACCCGTGTCCGCTTCAAAGTTATCGCTCGTGTGTCGAAAAGAGAAGAGTAGATTGGGACCAATACTTGGCTGGGATAGGAGGCAGCACAATCAACTGGTTTCCTCGATGGAAGGAAGGAAAGGAGGAAGTTCTCTTCTTATGTGGGGACTACCCAAACGTTCCATTGATAGGGACAAGGGGTTGTATTAACTATAATCCCGCACTTGCTATAGGACAGTTAGGGTACCCCATGAGGGGAGCACCGACGGAAGAGAGCCTCTCGCCTTTCCTTGTGAGAGATTTCGGCGCACAAAGTTTCAAGATCGTACAAAGAGTCCACACGGCGTGGGAAAGCCTGTTAAGGAAAGATAAAGAACTTAGGGGCATCCGTAATGGCATCATTGGTGGTTATCATGAATGGCTAAGAGTTCATACACGAGGGTTAGATTGGCTCTCCAAGTTGAAAATTATCAAAGAGGAGAACTTCGAAGCTCCGGAAGAGGATGAAGAAGTCCAAGCTCTAAAATAAGAGCTAGGAAAGGCAAGACTCGCCAAAGAAAAATTCAAGTTAGTCGCTATAGACATCCGGAAAGAGTGTGCCGGATTAGGAGAGGAAAATGCGGCTACCGCAAGAGCCCTCGAACGAGAAACCAAGAGGGCTCGCAAGGAAGAGCATGGCCGAGATAAATTTTGAGGAGCTTTGTGGGGCAGCAACAATGACCTCAAGCACCGGAGAGAGGAAAGAGACCAGTCACGAGTACATGGCATGGTCTTAAAGGAGGAGTTAGCTGATTGCACAAAATCCAAGAGGAGTTTGGCCCAACACTTAAAAGCCATGAAGCAAAGCATGCTAGCTATAATAGGGCAGTACAAAGAAGAGTTAAACCAGTCTTTTACCCATGAACAAAAACTAGTAGAGGACTTCGCACAAGCGTACGCCGAGAAGGAAGCAGGAGGGAGGGTGATTGATGCATTGCATCAAGAAGCGACCATGTGGATGGATAGGTTTGCCTTGACCTTAAATGGAAGTCAAGACCTCCCGTGACTACTAGCCAAAGCAAAGGCCATCGCTGAAGTGTGTTCAGCCCCAGAGGAAATTCACGGGCTAATCAATTACTGTCAACACATGATAGACTGAATGACCCATATAATTAGAAATCGTTAGGTTCTGTTGTAACACTTTTGTATGATCTTGGCTAGATTAAAGCTTTTGTTCCCTTTTTATAAAAAGAGAAGTTCTGAAACTCATCACGTTGTCTAAAAAAGCCTTGAGGTGGATCCAAGTGCTCTGATCATTCATTAGCATATTCATGTTTTGGTGGTATACTCACCACTGTTTGTTTCTTTAGGGAACTCACCATAACTAAAAAAGCACAAAGGCACCCCTATAACACCCAATCCAGAAGTAAGATGGATAACGAAGAGGGAGTGCAAGAACAGATGAAGGCCGACCTATCGGCCTTAAAAGATCAAATGGCTTCTATCACGGAGGCCATGCTAAATATTCAAAAAACTATAGAAGATAATGCTACAGTAGCCGCTTCCAATACAGCTAGGGAAGCGGAACTGGTGCTACAGCCTGCAATAAACTTGGGCCGAGACAGAAACAGGACGGGTTTTAATCGGAGGTATAGTCCTCAAGCCTACCCTTATTGTTTGCCTCCAGACTTCACTCCCCGTACCGCTCTAGATGATTTGAGTCAAGCCCCTACCTTCGAGGGGCAGCTCCCTCCTCATGCCGACTATCCTCTGCAGGAAGATGATGAAGGAGATGCCCATTTAGGCCCTCTACTTCCCCTCAAGGAACCGGCCCCCCATGAGTTTCCCCAACCAAACATAGTTTGCCACGTCTCGCCTCCATCCGCACCCGTTAAGGAACTCGTTCCTGTTGCAAAAGACAAGGGAAAAATTGATCTGCTTGAAGAGAGGCTGAGAGCGGTAGAAGGCCTTGGCAACTATCCGTTCTCGGATTTATTGGATCTGTGTCTGGTACCTGACATCGTCATTCCTCCCAAGTTTAAAGTACCAGATTTTGATAAATACAAAGGGACGACGTGTACAAAGAGTCATCTTCGGATGTATTGCCTAAGGATGGGGGCATATTCTATGGATGAAAAGCTGTTAATGCACTTCTTTCAAGATAGCTTAGCTGGAGCAGCTGTGGTGTGGTACACCAATCTGGAAGCTTCTCAGATCCGGTCATGGAAAGACTTGGTAAATGCCTTCATTAGGCAGTACCAATACAACACGGATATGGCTCTTAATCGGAACAAACTTCAGAGCATGACCAAGCGAGAACATGAGTCCATTAAAGAATATGCTCAAAGGTGGAGAGACCTAGCAGCCTAAGTCGTCCCACCTATGATGGAGAGGGAAATGATCACGATTATGGTAGATACGTTGCCTACGTTCTACTACGAGAAGCTGATAGGATATATGCCGGCTAACTTTGAAGACCTCGTCTTCGCCGGAGAAAGAATCGAGTTCGGACTGAGGAAAGGCAAGTTTGAATATGCCTCCAACGCTGCCCCCAACAACAATAGAAGAGCCCCAGTGGTGGGCACACAGAAAAAGGAAGGAGATACCCACGCAGTCACCACTGCCCCAACATGGATGAAAACGCCCCAAAACGCCCAAAACTCATACCAACACAACCACCTGAACTTTTTGATCCGAGCCGGAAGTTCCCTCCTAACTCAAGTGGAAGGGCCTCCCGCAACAGAAAAAACGCCTGCCCAACACACAGCTCCAGCCGTTCCTCAGCCAGCCAATAATATAACTTCTGGCATGAGCTATTCCGAGTTGTGGCCCTCATTATTGGAAAATCATTTGGTGGTGGCCATACCTGGGAAGGTCTTCCAGCCACCATACCCCAAGTGGTACAACTCAAATGCCACATGCGCATACCATAGTGGAGCCCCCGGACACAACATTGGCTCTTGCCTGCCATTCAAGTATAAGGTGCAACACCTAATAAATGTCGGCTGGCTATCATTTCAAGAAGAGGGCCCCAACATTAAAACCAATCCACTAGCCAGTCATGGGGGAGCTAGCGTAAACGCCATCGAAAAGGATAAGTCGTTAGGGTCAAAGAGATTAGAAGATGTGGCTACGTCTAGACGGTTCATCTACCAGTCACTGCAGGCAGCATGCATGGTCTTTCGTGGCGGAGGCAAAAGTGATGAATGTCTGTTTCATCTCAGGGAATCACACGACATGGAAACCTGCCCCACGGTAGAAGAGTTACTTCAATGGCTCATGGACTGGGGGCTTCTCGAAGTGTCCGAGGGAGTTAGGGAAGAACCGCAGATTTGCATGCAGTCGGCAAAAAGGAAGATTTCCCCAACCCCCAAAGCCCTAGTAATATGTTTCACTAGGAATGTGACCGGCTCCAGCACCAAGTACCCCCTGACAGCGCCCAAGCCGACGTCGTTTTCCTATCAAAGCAATAAGGTCGTTCCATGGAAGTATACCCCTCCCACTTTTGGAGAAAGAGCTGCAACCGAGGTTGACTCCTTGTCAGCCAATGTGACCAATATCACTGGCCTTAGTGGCATAACCCGCAGTGGCCGGGTGTTCGCTCCCCCTCACTCGGCGGAATTGCCCTCCAAGGGGAAAGCACCCATGATCCAAGAGCCCGCAGACGTGGCCACCCCCTCAAAAGAAGTGGATCCCCCGGTGGTAAAAGGAGCTGAAATGAAAGAAGGTCTTCAAGGAAAGGCGGTGACCTTGGAAGAGGCTCATGAGTTTCTTCGTCTCATCCAACAAAGCGAGTTTAAAGTAGTTGAGCAACTGAATAAAACTCCGGCAAGGATCTCTTTGCTCGAACTGCTCATAAACTCCGAGCCTCATCGTGCACTATTGGTAAAGGTCCTCAACGAAGCCCACGTAGCACACGACATCTCAGTTGAGGGTTTTGAAGGCATTGTTAATCATATAACTACCAATAACTATATCGTGTTCGCGGATGAAGAGATTCCCGTCGAGGGGAGAGGGCACAACAAAGCTCTACATGTGTCTGTTAGATGCATGGACCATGTTGTTGCTAAAGTGCTCATCGACAATGGTTCAAGTTTAAATGTGATGCCAAAGACCACCTTGGAGAAGCTTCCTTTTAACGCGTCACGTCTAAAACCAAGTCCAATGGTAGTACGAGCCTTTGACGGTAGTCGGCGGGAGGTGATGGGGGAAATCGACATCCCCATTCAGATAGGCCCCCACACTTGCAATGTGGTTTTTCAAGTGATGGACATAAATCCCGCCTACAGCTGCCTTTTGAGGAGACCCTGGATTCACGTGCTAGGAGTGGTCCCTTCGACGCTTCATCAGAAATTGAAATTCGCGGTTGGGGGACTCTTGGTGATAGTGTCAGGCGAAGAAGATGTGTTGGTGAGCTGCCCCTCCTCCACGCCATATGTGGAAGCAGCGGAGGAATCATTGGAAACAACTTTCCAATCCTTCGAGGTGGTGAGTTGTGCCTCTGTGGAAACGAGTTTGTTACTACCTTGTCTCTCTAATGCGGCCCTAATGGTGGCACGGGTGATGCTCAGGCATGGTTATGAGCCCGGAATGGGTCTGGGCAAGGACAGCCACGAGAATGCCGATGTGGTCGACATTAGGGGGAACCCACACAAATATGGGTTGGGGTATGAACCTGGGAAACCGGGAAGAAGGAATGCACCATCAAGACTCCGGGCAGATAGGGCATGGCCCAGCCATGTTAGCCAGTGTTTCACAAGTGTCAGGATAATGTTCGAGGAAGAGGTGGCGACAATAGGAGAGGAATCTCCACAAGATCCGCCATGTTTCGTGTGACCATGCCATCCTAATTCCCAAGTGGGGAACTGGCGCGTGATGAGCCAGTCAGAAGTCTATACCGCTGATTCAATGTAATTAGAGGCTATAGATTCCTTTCTTGTTTGTTTTGTGAAACCTACCTTATTAAATAACAAAGAGGTCTTGTTTCATCTGTTCTTGCGATTCCACCTTTTCTCATTTCATTTTGCATGTTTTTTTTTTGTCTTGAATGGTATAGATATGAGGGTCGATCCTTTGAGGATCCTAACAACGAGGGTTTGATAATCGATTTCGACCGAGAAGTAAGTCAAACAATAAACGAAGAAGAGGAAGAGGACGTCCTTTCACCAGAGTTGGAGAGGTTGATCGCTCAGGAAGAACGCAAAATGAAGCCTCACCAAGAGGAAATCGAACTAATAAACTTAGAGACCGGGGAGGGAAAGAAAGAAGTGAAAGTAGGAATCGGTATGACTGCACCTATCCGCCAAGGTTTGATAACCCTTCTTGAAGAATATCAAGACATCTTTGTGTGGTCGTACCAAGACATGCCAGGTCTGGACCTCGACATTGTGCAGCATAAGTTGCCATTGAATCCTGGGTCTTCCCCGGTTAAGCAAAAACTACGAAGGATGAGACCCGAAATGTCTTTGAAAATTAAAGAAGAAGTGAGAAAGCAGTTCGATGCGGGTTTCTTGGCTGTAGCTCGATACCCGGAGTGGGTAGCCAACATTGTCCCGGCCCCAAAAAAGGACGGCAAAGTAAGAATGTGCGTAGACTATCGGGACTTAAACCGAGCCAGTCCTAAAGACAATTTTCCCTTGCCACACATTGATATACTGGTAGATAATACAGCCAAGTTTGCCCTTTTTTCCTTTATGGATGGTTTCTCAGGGTATAATCAGATAAAGATGGCACCCGAAGATGTGGAGAAGACTACTTTCGTCACCCTATGAGGAACATTCTGCTACAAAGTGATGACCTTCGGGCTGAAAAATGCTGGGGCAACCTATCAGATGATATGATTGCAAAATCTCGGACTGAGGACGAACACCTCGTCAATCTACGTAAGCTGTTTGGAAGGCTGCGGAAATACCAACTGAAACTAAACCCCGCCAAGTGCACCTTCGGGGTGAAATCGGGGAAGTTATTGGGATTTATCGTGAGCCAGAAAAGAATAGAGATAGATCCCGAGAAAGTGAAGGCCATTCTTGAAATGCCAGAGCCACGCACGGAGAAGCAGGTTCGAGGTTTCCTGGGCAGGTTGAATTACATCGCGAGATTTATCTCGCAACTCACCCCTACCTGCGAGCCCATCTTCAAACTATTGCGTAAGAACCAGGCGGTCCTGTGGAACAGCGACTGCCAAGAGGCCTTTGAAAAAATCAAACAGAGCCTCGCGAATCCCCCGATGCTCATGCCACCTGTAACAGGAAGACCTCTTTTCCTGTACATGACTGTGTTAGACGAGTCTATGGGGTGCGTGTTGGCTCAGCACGATGACTCTGGAAAAAAGGAACAAGCCATTTACTATTTATGCAAGAAGTTTACCGCCTGTGAGATGAATTACTCAATGTTGGAAAGGACGTGTTGCGCCTTGGTATGGGCGTCACATCGTCTTAGGCAGTACATGCTCAGTCATACCACGTGGCTTATTTCCAAAATGGATCCCGTGAAATACATCTTTGAGAAACCGGCCCTCACGGGACGAATCGCTAGGTGGCAAGTACTACTATCTGAATTCAATATTGTGTACGTCACCCAAAAGGCGATAAAGGGGAGCACCTTGGCAGATTATTTGGCCCAACAACCCCTCTAAGATTATCGGCCGATGCACCCTGAGTTCCCGGATGAAGACATCATGGCCCTATTCAAAGAGAAGCAGACACACGAGGATATAGACAAATGGATTGTTTGTTTCGATGGGGCATCTAATGCTTTGGGCCATGGGGTAGGGGCAGTCCTTGTATCCCCAGATGATCAATGTATTCCTTTCACGGCCAGGCTAGGTTTCGATTGTACCAACAATATTGCCGAATATGAAGCGTGCGCCCTTGGGATTCAAGCGGCCATTGATTTTGACGTAAAGCTACTCAAAGTGTATGGAGACTCGGCTTTGGTAATAGGCCAGTTGAGAGGAGAATGGGAAACTAGGGATCAAAAGTTGATACTCTATCAAACTCATATCTTGAAGTTAGCCGAATTCTTTGACGACATTTCTTTCCACCACATACCTCGGGAAGAGAACCAAATGGTCGATGCATTGGCCACCTTGGCATCCATGTTTCAACTTGCCCCACATGGGGATCTGCCGTACATTGAATTCAGATCTCGGGGCAAGCCGGCACATTGTTGTGCGATAGAGGAAGAGCGAGATGGGAAACCGTGGTATTTCGACATCAAACAATATGTCGAGAACAAAGAATCTCCACCAGGGATTTCTGACAATGACAAAAAGAACGTTAAGGAGATTGGCTACTGGTTTCTTTGTGAGTGGTACCATCTTGTACAAACGGAACCACGACATGACCCTCCTGTGATGCGTAGATGCCAAAGAGGCAAACTACATGATTGAGGAAATCCACGGGGGTTCATTTGGGACACATGCCAATGGGCATGCTATGGCCAGGAAGATCCTTAGAGCAGGTTATTACTGGCTCACTATGGAAAGTGATTGTTGTGCCCATGTAAGGAAATGCCATAAATGTCAAGTGTTCGCGGACAATGTCAATGTTCCTCCACATCCTCTGAATGTCATGTCCGCCCCTTGGCCTTTTTCCATGTGGGGGATAGATGTCATTGGGGCCATCGAACCCAAAGCTTTGAACGGTCATCGCTTCATTCTCGTGGTGATAGATTATTTCACCAAATGGGTCGAAGCGGCTTCTTATACCAATGTCACGAGGAGTGTGGTGGTCAGATTCATAAAGAAGGAACTGATTTGTCGATACGGACTCCCCAGGAAGATCATTACTGACAATGGCACCAATCTGAAAAACAAAATGATGCAGGAAATGTGCGGGGATTTCAAGATCCAGCATCATAACTCCACCCCCTATCGGCCAAAGATGAACGGGGCTGTAGAGGCTGCACATAAAAATATTAAGAAGATTATTCAGAAGATGACGGTGTCATACAAAGATTGGCATGAGATGTTTCCTTTTGCCCTGCATGGATATCGAACCTCAGTACGAACTTCTACTGAGGCAACGCCGTATTCCTTGGTTTATGAGATGGAAGCGGTACTCCTATTTGAGGTAGAGGTCCCTTCCCAGAAGATACTAGCAGAATCGGGCCTAGAAGAATAAGAGTGGGCTTAAACACGCTACGAACAACTCAACCTTATTGAAGGTAAGCGTTTGACGGCCATGAGCCATGGGCGCCTGTATCAACAAAGGATAAATAATGTGTTCGACAAGAAGGTACGCCCGCGCAAGTTCAATCAGGGAAGTGGGCCCCAAATTGCGAAGGACCTTTCATTGTGAAAATGGCTTTTTTTGGGGAGGGCTCTGGTGCTCACCAACATGGATGGCGAGGAGCTACCCTCGCTCGTGAACTCCGATGTCGTTAAGCGATATTACGCTTGAAATCTGGGGCAATTGAGGAAACCACTGCATGTTCTTTTTATTTTTGTGTTTGTGTGTTCTTCTTGGTTTCCTCCAGGGATTCCTGTCCGCTGTAATTATCTCGTCACAGTTCTTTAAAACAAGAGAACATGGGTCTTAGGCTTCAGTCCTCATTTTGGTTTTAAACCATGTGCAGTTTGTGATAACCTGAGCCCTTTCGCTCAGTTCATGGGGTGCCCCAAGCGCTTAATTAAAACTGAACCTAACCATCTTTCACTAAGAATATTATTGCATTTCAAAACATTCATGCATATGCATACACATGCATAATTTGTGATAAACAGGGGCATAATCGTCTTAGGCAATAGTCAGAGGTCGAGACAAGGTCAAAGGCAGAAACCAATCAAGGTAAGACGACGACGCGGTCACGATTTGCCACACATTGTTGTTTCCTACTTTCAGGTACTTAGGGACGAACGCAAGGAGAGGCTAGGATCACGACCGATAGGTCATCATCCTTTGCTTAGCCTGGGACAAACGGAAAGCGTCGCTGCGAAGCAGCCCAATATCCTTTAAAATCTCTAGTAATTATTGCTGTCGTGTCTATAAAGTAAGTATTAGATGCCTAATCTACCATGAGGGGTTTCGAGTAAGCGAACGCTGACCCTTAGGAGTCTTACTTGTTTCGCCAAAAAAAATGCAGGTTAGCTAGCCTGGGCGAGCTGAGCTTGCCTGGGCGAGCAACCCCTGCACGAAATAAGTTAAAAAGGGGGAAGAGGGAAGGTTTCTGCACCAAAAACTCTTCCCCCCCCCCCCCCTCATTCAAAAAGAAAGCTACGGGAATCACCAATTTTGCAGCCCCTAGGTCACCATTTTTTGCGTTTTTGATTCCATTTTGCTTCATTATTCATCTCCAACAAGTAAGTACCTCATTCTTGGGCTCTTTGGCTTTCCATTGATATATTTTGGTGCTCTAAGTTGCATGTATTTGCTCAAAACGTGAGGGATTTATCCTTGAATTGTCGCTTGTTTTTGTTGAATTGAGGGGTTGTAGGGTGTGGCCTTAGGCCTAGGGTGCATTCTGAGATAATGGGGCATGCCACATTGCCCCCATACCCTTGATTTTCATGCTTAAACATGCGCCTACCAAGTGTTCGGTGAAATGCCTCAATGGCATTTGCGCATGATATTGTGGAACTTAGTTTGCGAAACAAATTGTGCGCATTGTGAGTGTGTGGGTAGTTTGTAGAAGCTAGACTAAAGTGCCAAAAGGATGACTCATGCCTAGGAATCTAAGTTTCTGGTTTTGAATGTAAAAGGTGCATGAGTATTAGGATATGTTCGAGGAGTTTTTTGACTAAAATTCAAAGCTTGCTGCCTCGTGAGGAATGCCTTGCAAAATGTTGAATGAAATGTCTTGCAAAATATGAATATATATAGCATGAAAATGCCTTGCATAATATGAATATATATAGCATGAAGTGCCTTACAAAGTGTTTGAATGGGTAGCGTAGAAGTGTTTTTCAAAATATGTGTATTTATGAGTAGGTAGGAAAAGAAGCCTTCAAAAAAAATGTGTATATATATAGGATGTAGCATGAAAAGGTTTGTCAAAAAAATATATGTGTACATGAATGTCTGTCGTAAAGTGCCTTTCACCAAATTTTTATGTGTGCAGATGCAGATGTGTCATAAAATAGCACGACCCCAATATGATTATCTTATAAAGTGCATGTTGACACTCACGCCATATGAAGTGTTTTTTGGCTCTTGTTTGTAATATTTGGTATATTTCTTGTAAACTAACATTCCAAATGTTGTCCTCGTAGGAAATGCCACCGAGGAAGCTATCCGCAAAGAGATCTAGGAGGGATGCCGCGGCCGAAGGAACCAGCGCCGCTCCTGAGTTTGATAGCCATCGTTTCAGGAGCGTAGAGCACCAGCAGCATTTCGAGGCCATCAAAGGATGGTCATTCCACCGAGAGAGACGCGTCCAGCTCAAGGACGATGAGTACACAGATTTTCAGGAAGAGATAGCTCGCCGGCGTTGGACGTCGCTGGTCACTCCCATGGCTAAGTTTGACCCGGATATAGTCCTAGAGTTTTAGCTAATGCTTGGCCCACGGAGGAGGGCGTGCGGGACATGCGGTCATGGGTAAGGGGCCAATGGATTCCTTTTGATGCAGACGCCCTCAGCCAGTTCCTGGGTGACCTGCTAGTGTTAGAGGAGGGCCAGGAGTGCGAGTTTAGTCAGAGAAGGAACCGGGCCGATGGATTTGACGAGGAGGCCATCGCCCAACTGTTATGCATACTGGGTCAGGATTTTGCCTGAACCGCTATCGGGAGGCGGGTGCGGATCATGCGCACCAGCATGACCGCCTTGACTCAGATGTGGATGACGTTGCTGCTCAGCAACGTCCTGCCTAGCGATCATAACTCCGACCTCCCTTTGCCGAAGTGTCAGCTAGTGTATGCCATCCTGACACAGATGAGCGTCCATGTGGCTCAGTTGATCACTGACACCATTTATTTATTTGCAGGTATGCCACCTACCAGGCACCCTCTAGACCCAGATAAGTCTAATAGGGCCCTGGGGTTTCCAGCGTTGATCACGGGTCTCTGCCAGTCATTCGGGGTTCCCATCACACCTAGTAAGGTGATTCGATCGCCGATCACCCGGGCCTTCATTGAGAAGTATTGCACGCCTAGACAGGCGCAGGGTGATGCACTGCAGGCCGCAGACGCACCGCCACCACCTCATCAGGCTGATCCAGCTGGGTCATTTGGCATGGAGCAGTATTTACAGCACTTGGTTCGACAGTAGGCGGCCAACCACAGGGGAAGGTGCAGATACATGAGTGTCTCTACCAGCTCATCATCAGTCAGCAGAGCTAGGGTTTCACTCCTTTTGCGTGCCCTACTCCATATCAGTTCAAGGCTGAGGTTGCATGGCCCGGAGATTGGCCTGAGGCTTAGGCAGGGGAGGCACCCGTAGAGGCTCCCGACGACGCGGAGGAGGCCCGCATGGATGAGGAGCTGACAGATTTACTCGGTTTCTTGGGAGGGAGTGGAGCCACGTGACTGGGAGATCCCCAGATTCATATTCTCTTTTATATTTCCTCTTTTTTCTGTTACGTATCATTTTTATTTTTATAACTTGAGGGACTAACGTTTGTTTTGTTTTTTTCGATTGTCTTTTGTTTTGTGCATACATGTTGTTTGGACTCTTGCGTTAGTGCTTACTTCGTTATTGTCGATAATGTTTGTTGAAATTCCGGAACCTTGTAGAGTTTTCCTTTAGGAACTTCGTCCTAAAAATAAAATGAACAAAAAATCATGATAATGCCAAGAATAGAAAAAAGAAAGAGGCGTTGTGAACAAATGCCGTGTCTATATATAAGGAAAATAAAAGAGTTGTTTGTGTGTGTAAATAAGGTGTGAAAAGAAATTCTTGTGTGTGAGTAATGAGTGTATATAAAGAAATTTTTGTATAAACCACGAGTGTATGCTGAAAAAATGAAAGAGAAATCTTTGAGCAGGAATAGAGTTTGTATATAGACCGTGTTGATATAAAGAGAAAGAGTTTTTAATGCGTGTGTATACAGAAAAAGTTTGTCGTGTATAGGAATGTAGGTGTACAAAGAAAAATTTTTTCTCATAGATAACGATGGATGCATAGTTTTTGCGAACATAAAAAATGAAACAAAAAGAAAAAAGAAAGAAAGACCTCGAAGGTCAGCATGTTATGGTCATAGGAAGCATAAATCATTCGTAGAGAGCAAACATATCTTTTGGAAACAAGAGACTGACACTAAGAGTTTATTTTCCAAAATAACCGAAATGAGAATGGATGGATTCATTGAACCGATGAAAGAACATAATTTGGAAATATTGGATCTACTTGTGTAAATTCAAAGCCTTAGTATCACAATGCCATAAACTGGATGCTTGAGTACCCACCTAGCTGTAGCCATGACTAATTTTGCAAGTTGTTCCCAAATCATCATTGTTACGCGAACCTCGTGGAAATGATATGGAAATTCAACCCGGGACCGACACCTTGACGCACGAATTTGTTTTGCCCCGGATATCAAAATCGGGCTCGCATGATGAAAAGACCATGTTTAGACACAACCTTAAGCTACTTTGAACCTTGGCCCATGAAAAGAATCCTCATCCTTTCCCCGAAGAAAAGGACAGCAGAATCTCCTCAAGGGAGAGCGAATAACGAATGCTAAAACCCGAATTCCTAAACAAGATCGGAAAGGAAGAAATGAAAAGAAAGAAAAGAAAAGGAAAAGAAGGATTCCCAGTCGAAGATCGGAAGAAAGTAAAAAGGAAAAGATCAGAGGAAAACAGAATAATTCCCGATCAATAATAGAAAGCAAGAAAGAGGACATGAGATCTTCGGACCAAATAAATTTTCGGTGAGGTAAATAACCGCCGGCAAAGGGAAAACCCATTTTTAAAGTGGTTCTTCCTTTGGGATTGCCATTCAAAGTCGCTCTCGAATGGCGATATCCCGCCCCACCTAAACAAAGAGGAAAAGACCGAAACACCCAGCTTCCTCTCCAAAACACTACCTTCGAGAAAATCCTATTGATCCGTGATGGTGCGTGTGATCTTTTGGTTCGATAGGAAATCATGTGCAAAATAAAGTCATGGTACAACTATGGTTTGGAATTAGGGTAAAACACTTACCTATGTGAGTTTTTATAAACTATCAGTGATTTTATTCCCAGTTTCAGTTTGACACGACATTTCCCCTAAATGTTCATTTAAAAGCTAAATGTTGACATCCTGCCCTTCATTTTCGGTTACAAGGAAAATTACTTTTGGCATGGGTATATTGTTTCTCTAAAATATGGTGCTCTCGTGAATGATTTATTTTTCCTTGCTAAAGCATGTTCACCTTTTTAGGTGAAAAAACCCGGTGGACCATTCGGTCTTGCCAACAAATCTTATCCGGAGCCCCATGAATTGATTGTCATTCATGCATCCTCCACCATCGAGTCTGGAGCCCCACAAATTGATTTCCTAGGGTTGTTCGTCTATCCTCTACCCCTAAATCTTATCCGGAGCCCCATGAATTGCTTGTCATTCATGCATCCCCCACCATCGAGTCTGGAGCCCCACGAATTGATTGCCTAGCGCTGTTCATCTATCCTCCACCCTCAAATCTTATCCGGAGCCCCATGAATTGCTTGTCATTCATGTATCCTCCACCATCGAGTCTGGAGCCCCACGAATTGATTGCCTAGCACTATTCGTCTATCCTCCACCCTCAAATCTTATCTGGAGCCCCATGAATTGCTTGTCATTCATGCATCCTCCACCATCGAGTCTGGAGCCCCACGAATTGATTGCCTAGCGCTGTTCGTCTATCCTCCACCCTCAAATCTTATCCGGAGCCCCATGAATTGCTTGTCATTCATGCATCCTCCACCATCGAGTCTGGAGCCCCACGAATTGATTGCTTAGCACTGTTCGTCTATCCTCTACCCTCAAATCTTATCCGAAGCCCCATGAATTGCTTGTCATTCATGCATCCTCCACCATCGAGTCTGGAGCCCCATGAATTGATTGCCTAGCGCTGTTCATCTATCCTCCACCCTCAAATCTTATCCGGAGCGCCATGAATTGATTGTCATTCATGCATCCTCCACCATCGAGTTCGGAGCCCCACGAATTGATTGCCTAGCACTATTCGTGTATCCTCCACTATCCTATTCGGAGCCCCATGAATTGATTGCCTAGTGTTATTCATGCGTCCTCCATTATCAAGCACGGAGCCTCCGGTGACTGGAAAATATGATTTTTTGTTATTTTCTCGATCGGTTCCTTCGCCAAACATGTGTATACGTATATATTATGTTGTTGGTGTCTTTTGTTTGTGTTTGTTATGTGTTGTGCAGAGAAAGAAGAAAGAGAGACCGAGTCGTCATAGACTAATCACGGAGAGAGCGAAGACGGATGAAATCAGTGTTTTATCTTTGCTTTCCTCTTATCTCCGATAAAAGGAAAGTAGAGAGGGCAACTGTCATACCCTAATTTTGTCCGGGGACTATTGTTTGATGGCATGCAACCTTTGGTTGACCGCTTCGAGGTACCTGGCACCCTTTGTTGCACAATAAGTGAAGTTTCGAGACATGCCGGAAATCAAAACGAAGCATTGTTACGGAATCCGTGAAATTCCGTAACCTGCCGGAAATCAAAAGGAAGTATTGTTACACAATCCGTGAGTTTCCGTAACATTCCAAAAGCTAAAAAAGGAGTAATTACATGACCCGTAAGGTTCCATAACCTTATGGAAAGAAAACAAGTATCGTTACGAAATTCGTAAAGTTTCGTAAGGTTACGAAAAAAGAATCACCAAAAAAGCAAAGGGGGTGTATTTAGTAAAAAAGGGGGTGCAAATAGCAACAAGGCACACTTGGGCCTTCCAGGATGTTCCTCCAGAAGGCGGTTGCTTCTAGAGGAAGCAACCTGGCTCGCCTGGGCGAGCTGGGTGGCAAGCTCCTCCCCTATTTTCCTATAAATAGGGGGAGGAGTGAAGGAGAAAGGGGTTCAGCCCTTCTGGTACTTCGTAATCACTTGAAATTAGTGAGGAAAATTGTTTTCGTGAAGAAAATCCAAGCCGAGGCACTTCCATAACATTTCTGTGGGTGATTTCGCGAAGATTTTCAACCGTTCTTCGTCGTTCTTCGGTCTTCAATCGGTAAGTTCCCGAATTGTTTCGTGTACTTTTATTCTCGTTTCATTTACTTTCCGTACCCCCTTTTGACGTGTTTTAGTCATTTACTTAAGTCATTTTCTCCCCTAATCAAAAAATAAAATAAATTTCCACCGATCATTTGATTTGTAATATCCGTTAATTTTTGTTAAAATGAAATCCGACTGTTCGGTCATGCCGTAACCACGTTGGAAACCAAAAAGAGGTAAAATAATAATATAATAATAAAAAAATATCTTGTAGTAAAATAAACCAAAAAAAATCAATCGGACGTTTCTCTTTGGGATTTCTCTTTCTTAATTGAATTGACTAATAACTAAAGTGAAACTAAGGCTAAAATCAACTTGCAAAGTCAAGCTCGTCCGCAAAAAAATCACTAAAAAGGATTTTAAGGTTCTATACCTCAGTTTTTCTCACCAAGTAAAAATGGATCATTTTAAGGTCCAACGCCTTAAAAGGACCTCCTTCCAAGTAAAAAGAATTGCTTGATTTGCCCTTTAGAAAGAACTACGTAGGTCTAATTTCCTCTTCGATGGAGGGTACGTAGGAGCAAGAGCCCCGCTTTTTTCGACCTCAAAAATAAAAAAGAAATAAAAGTTTAAGTACACAATTTCACACAATTCTAAAATTAAGGCTGTTGTCCTTTGAGACAAACGTCAGAGGTGCTAATACCTTCCTTAAACGTAAATACAACTCCCGAATATGGAATATTCTTCATGACCGGTTTCCTTCGGCTTTTTCGACGTTTTCCACAAATAAACGTTGGTGGCGACTCCGCGCATTTTCCTCCTTTGGAAGACGCACCCGTGAGCCTCGTCTTGCTCGCCCGCAAAAGGGTAAGTTGCGACAGACACTGTCATTTTCTGAATAATTTTCTTAATATTTTTGTTTGCAGCCTCCACAGCCCCGTTCATCTTCGGCCGATAGGGGGTGGAGTTATGATGCTGGATTTTGAAATCCTCGCACATTTCCCACATCATTTTGTTATTCAAATTGGTGCCATTGTCAGTAATGATCTTCCTAGGGAGTCTGTACCGACAAATCAGCTCCCTCTTTATGAATCTGACCACCATAATCCTCGTGACATTGGTATAGGAAGCCGCTTCGACCCATTTGGTGAAATAATCTATCTCCACGAGGATGAAGCGATGATCGTTCGAAGCCTTGGGTTCGATGGCCCTTATGACTTCTATCCCCCACATGGAAAAAGGCCAAGGGGCGGACATGACATTCAGAGGATGTGTCAGAACATTGACGTTGTCTGTGAACGCTTGACATTTATGGCATTTCCTTACATGGGAGCAGCAATCGCTTTCCATAGTGAGCCAGTAATAACCTGCTCTAAGGATCTTCCTGGCCATAGCATGCCCATTGGCATGCGTCCTGTCATACCCTAATTTCGTCCGGGAACCTGTGCTTGGTGGCATGCAACTTGTGTTTGGTCATTTTGGGGTGCTTGGCACCCATCATTAGGCAATTTGTGGAATTCCGTGACGTGCCGGAAATCAAAAGAAAATATTGATGCACATTCTGTAAAAATTCTGTGACACACCGGAAATCAAAAGGAAGCATCGTTGCACAAATAGTGAGGTTCCGTAACATTCCGTAAGTCAAAAAGGGGATGATTATGTAATCCGCAAGGTTCCGTAACATTACGGAAAGAAAACAAGTATCGTTACGAAATTCGTAAGTTTCCGTAACTTTACGAAAAAAGAATCACCAAAAAAAGGCAGGGGGTGTATTTAGTAAAAATGGGGGTGAAAATAGCAACCAGGCCCACTTGGGCCCTCCAGAAGATTCCTCCAGAAGGCTGTTGCTTCTGGAGGAAGCAACCTTGCTCGCCTGGGCGAGCTGGGTGGCAAGCTTCTCCCCCAATTTTCTATAAATAGGGGGAGAAGTGAAGTAGAAAAGGGTTTAGCCCCTTAGGCACTTCTCTCTTTCTCGAAATAGCTGAGGAAAATTAGTTCCGTGGAGGAAATCCAAGCCGAGGCACTTCCGTAACGTTTCCGTGAGTAATTACGCGAAGATCCTCGACCGTTCTTAAAGATTCATCGTTCGTTCTTCATTTTCTTCGGTCTTCAACGGGTAATTACCTCAAACCAAGCTTTTCAATTCATTCTATGTACCCGTGGTGGTCCACATTTTGTTTCATGTATTTTTATTCTCGTTTTCATTTACTTTTTATACCCCCTTTTGACGTGCTTAAGCCATTTATTTAAGTCATTTCTCGCTTAATCTAAAAATAAAATAAATTTCCACCGATCGTTTGAATTGTATCATTCGTTAATTTTGGTTAAAATGAATTCCGACCGTTCGGTCGTGCCGTAACCACGTTGGAAATCAAAAAAAGAGGTAAAATAATAAAATAATAATAAAAAATACCTTTTAGTAAAATAAAGCGAAAAATCAATCCGACATTTTCTCTTTGGGATTTCTCATTCTTAATTGAAATTGACTAATAACTAAAGTGAAACTAAGGCTAAAATCAACTCGCCTAGTCAAGCTCGTCCACAAAAATAGGTTTTTGAAAGTTTATCATTTCAGTTTCTTACTAAGTAAAATGGATCATTTTTAAGGTCCATCGCCTTAAAATGATCACCTTTCAAGTAAAAAAGAATCACTTGATTCACGCATAAGAAAGAACTACGTAGGTCTGATTTCCTCATCCCAATTGAGGAATACGTAGGAGCAAAGGGAAATACCCTTGTCGACCACAAAAAGAGAAAAAATATAAAAAGGGTATAAAGGATATAAGGACATAAAAGGGAACGTAAAAATCAAAGTCATGTTTGCACATTCGATTAAAGGCTGTCGTCCCTTGTGACGGACGTGTGGGGTGCTAATACCTTCCCCGTGCATAAATACAACTCCCGAGCCTTTCACTTAAAAGTTCGTAGATCGCGTCTTTTCCGGTTTTTCCGACGTTTTCCTCAAATAAACGTTGGTGGAGACTCCGCGCGTATCCCTTTCGTGGAATACGTTTCCCGCGAGTCACGCGTCGCCCTCCCGCCGAAGGGTAGGTTGCGACAGTTGACGACTCCACTGGGGATTATTTTTAGAGAGTTAGGCATTTAATCTTGTGCAATGTTTTATCATGACTTTCTCCTTTGTTGGTTTCCCTTTATTTTTTATGTTCTTGTGTATATAAACTCTTTGTTGCTTTTAGTGCGTTTTGAAATGTATGCATGAGGTAAATATTTATTCATTTGATGCACACAAACACCAACACTATTTGCACACACTGTGAGTTGAAAAAGGGCCCTATACCTGGGTTCATGGGAACATAAGGAGTGGAGGTGAATCTGTGATCATGCTAGGTCTCCGACTTGCTTGATTACAGTGAACCCTCATCTAGAGTTTTTCTCTTCGAAAACATATTGTTGCTAGTAGTCCATACTGCTGCTGTATGTTCTTTGAAGGGGATGATACCTCTAGAAACCATCAAGAGAGATATGACTACCTTAGGGGTTATCACTAAAAGCCTAGTTAGCTCTCTCCCTTATAGGTCCCTTAAATAGGGGCACGGAGCAAACACGCTGTGTGCCATTTTTTTCACACTGCCATGCATAAGTATCATATACCCTTTTTGCTTATATTTAGTAAGTATTGTCATACTATGTACATTCCCGTATTGCACCTTTTGCATATGCATCACGCACGGGTTCTGTCTTGATCCCCTCTATAGACAAATCAACCGAGGGTTCGGGTCACCATCTTAAATACATACGTTGGGGCACTTTGCTACCCCAAGACGTTGTATCTAAGAAGGAGACAATTTCCCGGGCCCCCGTATTCCTAAATTACATCTGTGTCATATGCATTCCTTAATGCATTCATCCATTCCACCCATGAGATATCGGAGTTTTGATTTGCACCAGCTTTTTGTCTCACTTTAGTAAGCATGGGGACAAATCAAACCAGCAAGAGGTTTTACCAACTCAAGGTTAAAGGCCTAGATACCACCAGCATCAAGGAATTAGGGCGGTTGATGGAACCTCTCCAAATGCAAGCCTTCCGCAAGACTTACGGAAAGATCTTAGATTTGACCATAGCAGAGGTATCCATAGAAGCCATTGCATCACTCACCCAATACTACGACCAGCCTTTGAGATGCTTTATGTTTGGAGACTTCCAATTGGTACCGACCATTGAAGAATTTGAGGAGATTCTAGGATGTCTTCTCGGGGGAAGAAAACCATATCTTTTCTCCGGGTGTCTCCCCTCTTTGAGCAGAATTGCAACTGTGGTCAAGGATTCAGCAAGAGGTTTGGACTGCGTAAAACAAACTCGAAACGGCATAGCGGGCCTACCACGGAAGTACCTAGAAGACAAAGCGAGGGATATGGCAAATCAAGAAGATTGGGTCCCGTTTATGGATGTGTTAGCATTGCTAATCTTTGGGGTCGTCCTCTTTCCAAACGTAGATGGTTTGGTGGACCTAGCCGCAATCAACGCTTTCCTTGCATACCACCATAGCAAGGAAAGTCCGGTGGTAGCTGTCTTGGCAGATTTATTTGACACATTTGACCGAAGATGCGAGAAGAGTAGCGCACGGATTATCTGTTGCTTGCCCGCTCTCTGTGTTTGGTTGGTTTCACACCTGTTCCAGCAAGACACAAGGCATCCATGTCCGCTCCAAAGCCATCGCTCGTGTGCTGAAAAGAGAAGAATAGATTGGGACCAGCTTTTGGCTGGGATAGGAGGTAGAACAATCAATTGGTTCCCCCGATGGAAGGAAGGAAAGGAGTGAGTCCTTTTCTCATGTGGAGGGTACCCAAACATTCCACTGATAGGAACGAGGGGTTGTATTAACTACAATCATGTGCTCGCTATAAGGCAACTAGGGTACCCCATGAGAGGAGCACCGATGGAAGAAAGCATGTCTCCTTTCCTTGTGAGAGATTTCGGCGTGCAAAATTTCAAGGCTATACAAAGAATCCATAAGGCATGGGAAACCCCGTTAAGGAAAGATCAAGAACTTAGGGGCATTCGCAATGGCATCATTGGTGGTTACCATGAATGGCTGAAAGTTCATATACGAGGTTTAGATTGGCTCGCCAAGTTAAAAGTCGTCAACGAAGAGAGTTTCGAAGCACCGGAAGAGGACGAAGAAGTCCAAGCTCTCAAAAACGAGTTAGGAAAGGCGAAACTTGCCAAGGAGAAGTTCAAGTTAGCCGCTACACACATCCGGAAGGAATGTGCCGGATTACGGGAAGAGAATGCAACTACCGCAAGAGCCCTTGAACAAGAGACCAAGAGGGCTCGCAAGGAAGAGTATGGCCGTAACAAATTTCGCGGAGCTCTGTGGGGTAGCAACAGTGAACTCAAGCTGCGAAGGGAAGAGAGGGACCAGTCGTGAGCACATAGCATGGTCTTGAAAGAGGAGTTAGTTGCCTGTTCAAGGTCCAAAAGGAGCTTGTCTCAGCGTTTATGTGAGACGGAGACCAACATGCTAGCTATCATCGCCAAATACCAAGAAGAGTTAAGTCTAGCCACGGCCCACGAGCATAGGGTCACGGACGAATATGCCCAAGTATACGCGGAAAAAGAGGCTAGAGGAAGGGTGATCGACTCTTTACACCAAGAGGCAACTATGTGGATGGATTGGTTTGCTCTTACCTTGAACGGGAGTCAAGAACTTCCCCGATTGTTAGCCAAGGCCAAGGCAATGGCGGACACCTACTCCGCCCCCGAAGAAATTCATGGGCTTCTCGGCTATTGTCATCATATGATAGACTTAATGGCCTATATAATTAGAAACCGCTAGGAAACTTGTATGGTCTCTCAGATCTTGACTAGATACGACTTTCTGAAATAAAATGAGTTGGTCCCATGTTTCTACTCCAAAAAGCTTGTGCGAATCAAATCACTCCTGCATTTTATCTCTAGCATGCATTCTTTCTTTCTTTACCCACTCCTCACGTTTGGTATTTTAGGGAAAAACACCATAACTAAACGCGCCACAAGGCATCCCTATCGCACCAGATCCAAATCTAGAACGATGGGTGATCTAGAGAAGACACAGGAACAGATGAAAGCCGACATGTCGGCTCTGAAAGAACAGATGGCTTCCATGATGGAGGCCATGTTAGGAATGAGCCAGCTCATGGAGAAAAACGTGGCCACCGCTGCCGCTGTCAGTTCGGCTGCCGAAGCAGACCCAACTCTCTTGGCTACCGTGCGCCATCCTCTCTCAAACATAGTAGGACAAGGAAGGAACACGCTGGGGCATGACGGCCACCCTCATCTGGGATACAACCGAGCGGCTTACCCTTATGGATTGCCGCCCAACTACTCACCACCCGTCCTGCAAGACGATGCGGGCCATATTGCTTCTCCCGTCCTTGAAAGAGAGCCCCCTCAACAGCCCGACGAGGTCCACGAAGAGCCTCAAGACTATGCTCGAAGGGATGTCGAGTTCTATCCCCCGATCCCCGAAGGACCGACACCCAGCACGTTGCCTCAGCCCAACATCACGACACAACCAATAGTTTTGTCCATGGAAGGACCGCCCCCGGCAACTGAAGAAAGGAGGAAGCTCGATCTCCTCGAGGAAAGACTGAGGGCCGTGGAAGGATTTGGTGACTATCCGTTCACAGACATGACGGATCTCTGCTTAGTACCCGATGTTGTTATCCCTCCGAAGTTCAAAGTACCGGACCTCGACAAGTATAAAGGGACGACTTGTCCCAAGAACCATCTCAAGATGTACTGTCGCAAGATGGGCACACACTCTAAGGATGAGAAGCTATTCATACACTTTTTTCAAGATAGCTTGGCCGGAGCCGCGGTAGTTTGGTACACTAATTTGGAAGCTTCCCGTATCCATACTTGGAAGGATCTGATTACTGCCTTCCTAAGGCAATATCAGTATAATTCTGATATGGCTCCCGATCGCACTCAGCTGCAGAATATGTTCAAGAAAGAAGGCGAAACCTTTAAAGAATACGCACAGCGGTGGAGAGACCTGGCAGCACAAGTGGCTCCTCCCATGGTCGAGAGAGAGATGATCACTATGATGGTAGACACTTTGCCAGTGTTCTACTATGAGAAGCTAGTAGGTTACATGTCGTCCAGCTTCGCGGACCTAGTGTTCGCCGGGGAAAGAATCGAGGTAGGATTGAAAAGAGGAAAGTTCGATTACGTTTCCTCCACGAGTGCGAATGACAAAAGAATCGGGACAACGGGGGCAAAAAGGAAGGAAGGAGATGCCCATGCCGTTTCTTCAACGCCCGCATGGGTCAAACCCCTGCAGACCCCTCATGGAACCCATCAGTATGCGCAACATCACCCGAGCTTCTCGGCTCACACCGGGAACGCCTCTAGTTCAGCACCTGTGCAGCCTAAGGCACCCACCCAGAGGGAAGCTCCCCCAGTTCCAACTCCGAACACAACTCGCTCGGCCGGCAATTCCAACGCAATAAGGAACTTCCCTCCGAGGCCATTTCAAGAATTCACCCCACTCCCAATGACGTATGAAGACCTCTTGCCGTCCCTCATCGCCAACCATTTGGCCATGGTAACTCCCGGAAAGGTCTGCCAACCCCCTTTCCCAAGGTGGTATGACCCTAACGCAACTTGCAAGTACCATGGGGGTGCCCCGGGGCATTCCATTGAGAAGTGCTTGGCCTTTAAACACAAGGTCCAACATTTAATAGATGCTGGATGGCTGACTTTCCAAGAGGATCGGCCCAATGTGAAAACCAACCCGCTCGCCAATCATGGATGGGGAGCGGTTAATGCCGTTGAGTCCGATAGGCCGCGCAGGTCTAAACCTTTAAGGGATGTGGCAACCCCTAGGAGGTTTATCTTTGAGGCCCTACAAAAGGGAGGTGTGATTCCCCATAGTGGACGTAAGGAGGATTCCTGTTTGCTGCATTCCGGTGAGCTGCATGACATGGAAACATGTTTGGGAGTAGAGGAATTGTTACAGCGGATGATAGATCAAGGTCGACTGGAAGTTGGCAGTGAAGGAAGAGAGGAACAACACATATGCATGCAGTCCACGGATAGGAGCACTGTTGTGAAGCCCAAACCCTTGGTGATATACTTCACCAAGGGCACAGCTTCGCAAAGGGCCGGACACCCCTTGGCAGCTAAACCTGTCCCTTTCCCATACCAAAATAGCCATGCAGTCCCATGGAGATATACACCTCCGAGGGAGAAGGAAGAAGAAACCACCAACGTTAGCTCGTTGTCGGCTAAGGTAACAAATATCACGGGATTGAGTGGTGTGACCCGTAGCGGTCGTGTGTTTGCGCCTCCGGACCTACCAGTCCAACCCGTGAACGTCAAGGGGAAAGCAAAAGTGGTGGAGGAACAAGATGACGAAGCACCCCTCGCTTCGAATAAAGATATTCCGGCGAAAGGTCTTCCGGAGAAAAAGGATGGTAAAAAGGAGGTGTCGCTAGAGGAAGCTAGCGAGTTCCTCCGTATAATTCAGCAGAGCGAATTCAAGGTTATCGAATAGCTCAACAAAACCCCGGCCAGGGTCTCGCTGTTGGAGTTACTCATGAGCTCCGAGCCTCATCGGGCTCTGCTAGTAAAAGTTCTGAACGAGGCCCACGTGGCCCAAGACATCTCGGTAGAAGGTTTCAGAGGGCTGGTCAATAATATCACTGCCAACAACTATCTCGCCTTCGCCGAAGAAGAAATCCCCGCCGAGGGGAGAGGGCATAATAAAGCTTTGAACGTATCGGTCAAGTGTATGGACCATATCGTAGCCAAGGTGCTCATCGATAATGGTTCCAGTTTAAACGTGATGCCTAAGAGCACTTTGGAGAAATTACCATTCAATGCTTCCCACCTAAAGCCGAGTTCAATGGTGGTTCGTGCCTTCGACGGCACTCGCCGAGAGGTTAGGGGAGAGATCGACCTCCCAGTACAGATAGGCCCTCACACCTGTCAAGTTACCTTCCAAATAATGGATATTAACCCCCCCTACAGCTGTCTGTTGGGGCGTCCGTGGATCCACTCGGTGGGAGTTGTTCCCTCTACACTCCACCAAAAGTTGAAATTCGTAGTGGAAGGGCATCTGGTCATCGTATCAAGCGAGGAAGACATCTTGGTGAGCTGCCCATCCTCTATGCCTTATGTGGAGGCCGCAGAGGAGTCATTAGAAACTGCTTTCCAGTCTTTCGAGGTGGTAAGCATTTCCTCCGTGGATTCTTTCTCTGGGCAAGCTTGCCTGCCCGGTGCAGCAGTAATGATGGCCCGAGTTATGTTGGGGAACGGTTACGAACCCGGAATGGGTTTAGGCAAAGACAACGGCGGCATAACTAGCCTGATAAATGCCAAAGGAAATCGTGGGAAGTATGGGTTAGGCTATAAGCCCACTCAGGCAGATATCAAGAGAAGCATCGCGGGAAGGAAGAGCGGTAGTCAAAGCTCGCGGTTGAGACAAGAAGGTGAAGGAAGCCCACCCTGCCACATAAGTAGGAGCTTTATAAGCGCAGGTCTGGGGGACGAAGGTCAAGTGGTCGCTATATACGAAGATGATGTTCCGCATTGGATTTGGTACGACCATGCCCTCCTGATTTCCAACTGTGAAATTGGCAAGTGGAAGAACGCCCTGGCATTTACGCAACGAACATAATGTAAACCTCTACGGTTTTAAAAGCTCTATAGTTGGGCCTAGGCTTTCGAGCTTTTCTTTTGTTAAGGCTTTGTGTCTTTTGTTTTTGAATTTATAATACAAGGATCTTTCTTCATCTGTTCCTACGTCTCTACCCATTCTCATCCATTTGCATGTTTACTTCTTTATTTTTAAAACGGCAGATCTGATGACGAGTTCCTCGAAGGTACTAATACCTGGGACCCGCCTATCAACTTCGAGCAAGAAACGAATCAAACGGAAGATGAAGGGAACGAGGATGTGGGACTTCCCCCGGAATTAGAAAGGATGGTCGCCCATGAGGACCAAGAAATGGGGCCTCATCAAGAAGAAACAGAACTAGTAGACTTGGGAATTGGCAGTGGAAAAAGGGAAGTAAAAATAGGCACAGGTATTACCGCACCTATCCATGAAGAATTAATAACCCTGCTAAGAGACTACCAAGACATCTTTGCTTGGTCGCACCAAGATATGCCCGGTTTGAGTTCTGACATTGTACAGCACCGATTACCTCTAAATCCCGAGTGTTCCCCGGTAAAGCAGAAACTGAGAAGGATGAAGCCCGAAACATCCTTGAAGATAAAAGAAGAAGTGAAGAAGCAATTTCACGCTGGTTTCCTGGCCGTCGCTCGGTACCTAGAATGGGTTGCCAACATTGTACCGGTCCCTAAGAAGGATAGGAAAGTACGAATGTGTGTGGATTATCGAGACCTGAATCGGGCCAGTCCCAAGGACAATTTTCCTTTACCACACATCGATATCCTCGTAGATAATACGGCCAATTTCGCTTTATTTTCCTTCATGGATGGTTTCTCCAGTTATAATCAGATAAAGATGGCACCAGAGGATATGGAAAAGACTACCTTTGTCACCCTGTGGGGGACATTCTGTTACAAGGTGATGTCCTTTGGGCTCAAGAATGTCGGGGCAACTTATCAACGGGCCATGGTAGCTTTGTTCCAGGATATGATGCACCAAGAGATCGAGGTCTACGTGGACGACATAATTGCTAAATCTAAATCTGAGGAAGAACACCTTGTCAACCTGCGGAAGTTGTTCGAAAGGCTTAAGAAATATCAATTAAGGTTGAACCCCGCCAAGTGTACCTTTGGGGTCAAATCAGGGAAATTTCTTGGTTTCATTGTAAGCCAGAAAGGGATAGAGGTAGACCCCGAAAAGGTGAAGGCTATCCTTGAGATGCCGGAACCCCGTACAGAGAGGCAAGTCCGAGGTTTCCTAGGACGCTTGAATTATATTGCCAGATTCATATCCCAGCTCACCGCCATTTGTGAGCCGTTGTTCAAACTCTTACGCAAAAACCAAACTGACCGCTGGAACGAGGGTTGCCAAGAGGCTTTCGGAAGGATCAAGAAGTGCCTCATGAATCCCCCTGTGCTTATGCCAACAGTACCTGGAAGGCCTCTCATCTTGTACATGACAATCTTGGACGAGTCAATGGGGTGTATGCTGGGGCAACATGACGAATCTGGAAAGAAAGAGCGCGCTGTTTACTACCTAAGTAAGAAGTTCACGACCTGTGAAATGAATTACTCCTTGCTTGAAAGAACATGTTGTGCTTTAGTATGGGCATCCCATCGCCTAAGGCAGTACATGCTGAGCCATACTACCTGGTTGATATCCAAGATGGACCCAGTCAAGTACATCTTTGAAAAGCCATCTCTCACAGGACGAATCGCCCGGTGGCAAGTCCTGCTATCCGAGTTTGATATAGTTTACGTCACCCGAAAGGCGATAAAAAGAAGCGCCTTGGCAGATTATTTGGCACAGTAGCCTCTTAATGACTATCAGCCCATGCATCCCGAATTCCCGGATGAGGACATCATGGCCTTGTTTGAGGGAAGATTGGACGAAGATCGGGACAAATGGACTGTATGGTTTGACGGAGCGTCGAATGTTCTAGGCCATGGCGTTGGAGCAGTATTGGTCTCTCCGGACAATCAATGTGTACCTTTCACAGCCAGGCTAGGATTCGACTGCACCAACAACATGGCCGAATATGAAGCATGTGCCCTGGCCGTCCAGGCAGCGATTGACTCCAATGTCAAACTACTCAAGGTGTACGGCGACTCAGTGTTGGTAATCCATCAGCTGAGAGGGGAATGGGAAACTAGAGATCCCAAGCTGATACCCTACAAAGCCTATATCAAGGAATTGGCTAAAACCTTTGATGAGATCTCCTTCCATCATGCTCCCCGCGAGGAAAATCAAATGGCGGATGCGCTTGCTACTTTGGCGTCTATGTTCCAGCTAACGCCGCACGGGGATCTACCATACATTGAATTTTGGTGTCATGGCAAATCCGCACATTGTTGCCAAGTAGAAGAGGAACGGGACAGTAAGCCTTGGTATTTCGACATCAAGCGATATGTCGTAAGCAAAGAATACCCGCCAGAGATTGCCGACAATGATAAGAGGACATTGAGAAGATTGGCGGCTGGTTTCTTCATGAGCAGAAGCATACTATATAAGAGAAACCACGACATGACACTCATGCGGTGCGTGGATGCCAAAGAGGCAAACCACATGATCGAGGAAGTCCATGAGGGCTCGTTTGGAACGCACGCCAACGGGCATGCTATGGCCAGAAAGATCCTAAGGGCAGGTTATTACTGGCTTACCATGGAAAGTGATTGTTGTGTCCATGTAAGGAAATGCCACAAATGTCAAGCGTTCGCAGACAATGTCAATGCTCCACCGCATCCTCTGAATGTCATGTCCGCCCCTTGGCCTTTCTCCATGTGGGGAATAGATGTCATCGGGGCCATTGAGCCCAAGGCCTCGAATGGTCATCGCTTCATCCTCGTGGCGATAGATTATTTCACCAAGTGGGTCGAGGCGGCCTCCTACACCAATGTCACGAGGGGTGTAGTGGTCAGGTTCATTAAGAGAGAGATCATCTGCCGATACGGTTTGCCAATGAAGATTATCACGGACAACGACACCAACCTGAATAAGAGGATGATGGGGGAAATGTGCGAGGAGTTCAAAATCCAACATCACAATTCCACGCCCTACCGACCAAAGATGAACGGAGCCGTGGAAGCGGCCAATAAAAATATCAAAAAGATTATCCAAAAGATGACTGTGTCGTACAAAGATTGGCACGAGATGCTCCCATACGCGTTACACGGTTACCGAACTTCAGTACGAACGTCAACTGGGGCAACGCCGTTCTCATTGGTATATGGGATGGAGGCTGTACTACCGTTTGAGGTAGAAGTCCCGTCATTAAGGATCTTGGCGGAATTCGGATTAAAGGAATCAGAGTGGGCTCAAAAGCGCTATGACCAGCTCAACCTCATTGAAGGTAAGCGCTTAACGGCCATGAGTCATGGGCGCTTGTACCAGCAAAGAATGAAGAATGCATTCGACAAGAAGGTACGCTTGCACAAGTTCCATGAGGGAGACCTTGTGCTAAAGAAAATGTCCCATGCTGTCAAGGACAATCGAGGAAAATGGGCCCCAAACTACGAAGGGCCTTTTGTTGTGAAGAGGGCTTTTTCCGGAGGAGCCCTGGTGCTTACCAATATGGATGGCGAAGAGCTACCTTCACCCGTGAACTCTGATGTCGTCAAGCGATATTATGCTTAGAATCTGGGGCAATTAAGGATGTCGCTGCATGTTCTTTATCTTTATGTGTTTTCTGGGTTTCCCCCAGGGATTCCCCATCTACTGTATCTCTCGTTACAATCTTTTAAAAAAGTGAACGTGGGTTCGAGGCTTTAGTCCTCACATTGGTTTTAAACCTTGCGTTAATTTGTGATCACCTGAGCCCTTCCGCTTAGTTCATGGGATGCCCCAAGCGCTTAATTAAAATTGAACCTAAACCAACTTTCACTAAAATTTGCTGCGTTTGAAAACATTCAGGCATACGCATACGCATGCATATTGTTGTGGTAAAACAGGGGCAGGATCATCTTGAGCTACCTTCTGGGGTAGAGACAAAGCTAAAACAGAAGAAACCAATCGAGATAAGACAACGACGCGGTCGAGATTTGCCACACCTTGTTGTTTCTTATTTGCAGGTACATAGGGACGGATGCAAGTGGGGATGGGGTCACGACCGACCGATCGTTGCCCCTTCTCTGCGCTAAACAAGCGGAGAACGTCGCGCAAGGCAGCCTAGTATCCTTTGAATTCGCAGTATTTTACTACTATTGTTTGTTTTTTAAGTAATTAAAGCCTAATTCTAACTTAAGTAGGCTCAAATAGGCAAAACGCTAACCCATAAGGAAGGAGGGGACATGGTTAATGTTCCCCTCAAAAAAAAAAAGTGCAGGTTAGCTCTCCTGGGCGAGCAACCCCTGCACCAAAATATAAAAATTGAAGAAGGGGGACGTTTTTGCATTCAAAAACTTCTTTTCCCCCCATTCAAAAGCAATACCCACGGAATTTACGAGTTTGCAGCCCTAGGGTCACTGTTTTTCGCATTTTTCGATTCCGTTTTGCGCTTTTATTCATCACCAACAAGTAAGTATTCCATCCTTAAGCTTTCTAGCTTTTCATTGGTGTATTTTGATCTCCTTTTGGTGCTCTAAATTGTGGGAATGTGCTCAAATATGTGGGGCAATTTTGGTTTGTTTTCGTGCTTGATTGGGTTGAATTGAGGGTTTGTATGAGATGGCCCTACGCCTATAATGCATTTTGAAGCAATGGGGCATGCCACATTGTCCCCGTTCTCTTGCTATTGATGCCTAAACGCGCGCCCGCCAAGTGTTCGGTGAAATGCCTCAATGGCATTAGCGCGTGATTTTTGTAGGGAAACAACCTATGGGACAATTTGGTGTGCACATATTTTCTATTTTTTGGGACATGTATTCAGTTTCGTAAGGGCTAGAGTAATTGCCCCACATATATCCTAGGCCTAGGAACCAAAGTTTTTGTGCAAGAGAACACAAGAGTGGGTGCATATTGGGTGAAGCTACCCTTTTGGGCCAGCAATCAGCTATGAGCCACGCTAGAATAGTTTCCCTACGCCTAGATGTTTAGGAATTTTGTTCATCATAAATGTGTAGGTGTAGAATAGGTAGCAAAATACCTTTGACAATTTACACTTTGGGTGTGGTAGCAAAATACTTGGATGTATGTACATGTAATTTTTGGTAGTCAAAATGTCTCACAAAAAATATATATATGTTGCATTTTATGTAAAGAAAATACCTTACAAAGATACTTTTTAATTTGAATGCCATTTTAGTCAGCAAAAGAAAATATATTTGAATTTGCATGCGGCTTTAGGTAGCAAAAACACTTGAATAAAGCATGAAATGTAGCACCTTATTGTGTAGGTAGCCAAGATTCATCACGAAGTTTGTGTATGTATAGGTATTGGAAATACCAGAATGTGCACGTATGCAATTTTTGGTAGCCAAAGTGCTTTGAGCATGCATGTATGTAAATTTAGCAAAGAAAATGCATGTGATGTAGGTAGCAAATACACCTTGGAAGTACATATAAGTGATCTAGGTAACGAAGGTGCCTTGATTGTGCATGAGTGCATTTTTTTTCTTAGTTAGAAGAATATCTTGTGCGAGTGAGTGTTCGTAAGGGAGTATGTGCATGGGTTTGCTCTAAATTTACATTGATGTTTGTGTTTATTGGAGGAGGTTGTATGCTATTTTCGTTTTAAGAGTAACATTTCTTGGTAAAACTAACTTTCCAATTGTTTGCCTTCGCAGGAAATGGCCCCGAGGAAGCTGGCCTCAAAGAGGTCCAGGAAGGATAAAGCGGCCGAAGGAACTAGTTCCGCTCCCGAGTATGACAGCTACCGCTTTAGGAGCGCTGAACACTAGCAGCGCTTCAAGGCCATCAAGGGATGGTCATTTCTCCGGGAGCGACGCGTCCAGCTCAGGGACGATGAGTATACCGATTTCCAGGAGGAGATAGTTCGCCGGCGGTGGGCATCACTGGTTACCCCCATGGCCAAGTTCGACCCAGACATAGTCCTCGAATTTTATGCCAATGCTTGGCCTACGGAGGAGGGCGTGCGAGATATGAGATCCTGGGTGAGGGGTCAGTGGATCCCGTTCGATGCGGATGCTATCAGCCAGTTCCTGGGATACCCTTTAGTGCTGGAAGAGGGCCAGGAGTGCGAGTATGGCCAGAGGAGGAACCGGTACGATGGTTTTGATGAGGAGGCCATCGCCCAGTTGCTGTGTATACCGGGGCAGGATTTTGCCCGAACTGCTGCAGGGAGGCGAGTGCGAATCATGCGCACCAACATGACCACCCTGACCCAGATATGGATGACGTTGCTGCTCAGCAACATTCTGCCCAACGATCATAATTCCGATCTGCCTTTGCCGAAGTGTCACCTGGTGTACGCCATCCTGACATGGATGAGTATTCACGTGGCTCAGTTGATCACTGATGCCATCTATCTATTTGCAGGTATGGCGCCGACCAGGCACCCTTTGGACCCAGATAAGTCCAACAGGGCCCTGGGATTTCCCGCACTGATCACAGGACTCTGCCAGTCGTTCGGAGTCCTCGTTGCACCTACCAAGGTGATTCGGCCGCCCATCACCCGGGCTTTTATTGAGAAGTACTGCACCCAGAGACAGGCTCAGGGTGATGCTCCACAGGCCGCAGGCGCGCCACCACCACCTCATCAGGCTGGCCCGGTTGGGTCGTTTGACGTAGAGCAGTATTTACGGCATTTGGTTCGCCAGCAGGCGGCCAACCACCGGGCACACGTACAGACCCATGATTGTCTTTACCAGCTGAGCCTCAGCATGCAGAGCCAGGGCTTCGCTTCTTTTTCATGCCCTACTCCAGACCAGTTCAGGGCAGAGGTCGCATGGCCCGGGGATTGGCCCGAGGCCCAAGCAGGAGAGGCACCCCCAGGGGCTCCCGACGATGGAGAGGAGGCCCATGAGGACGAGGAGATGGCTGATTTGCTTGACTTCTTGGGAGGGAGTGGAGCTACATGAGTGGGAGATCCCCAGATTCATGTTTTCTTTCATATTTCTTTTATCATTTTTTATGTTATGTTATTTTTTTTTGGGAGACTAATGTTTGTTTTTGTTGTTTCGATTGCCATTTGTACAGCGCATACATTTTTGTTTGGATTGTTGCGTTAGCGCTTATATCATTATTATCGATGATGTTTATTTGAAATTCTGGAACTGTGTAGAGTTTTTTTGCTTGGGAACATCGCCCAAAAAAAAAAAATATATATATATATATATATATATATATAAATAAATAAATAAATAAAAATAAAACAAATAAAAATCATCATGATAAAAATATAAAAAAAAGAAAGAGAGAGCAAGTAAGGAGAAAAAGAAGGAAAATAGAAGATAAAGAACCAACATGTTTTTTTTTGAAGGAGATGATTTCCGACTTTTGTTTGAAAAGAAAATTCGCCGATCATAGCTAGTTTTTGAAAAAAAATGTGTGTACACCTGAAGGGTGAACGCTGTGAAAATTTTTCCAGACGCCCAAAATGGACTCGGATGAATGCACAAATGGATAAAAGAACATATTTTGGAAAAATTGGGCTGACTAAAATAGAGGAAATGAATCCTGAGCCCTAGCATCACATGACCATAAAACTTTGACGCTTGAGTGTCCACATAGGTGCATGCATGACCAGTTTTGCATAAAGTTTCCAAGTCATCATTTTTGCATTTGTGTCATGGAAATAATGTGGGGCATCCCTTTTTATCCTTGAACCAAACCAAACCCTGACATGTATCATGTCTAGCCATTCTACAAGCCTTGAGCCAAAATCCTAACTCACCATAAACCTTGACCCAGGGTGAGAATGTCAATCCTTACCCTCGGAAGCAAAAAAAGAAGAGAAAGAAAATTTCCAATCAAAGAGAAAGCAAAAAAAGAAGAGAAGGAAAATTTCCAATCAAAGAGAAAGCAAAAAAAAGGGAAAGGAAATTCCCGGTCAAAGAGTGGGAGAAAGCGAAAAGAAAAGAAAGAAAATTCCCAACCAAAGAATGGGAGAAAGTAAAAAAGGAAGGAAAGAAAGCTCCTGATCAAGGATCGAAAGAAACCAGAAGAAATGTGCAGAAAGGTCTTTGGACCAGACAATATCTGAACAATACAGAATTGTCACCAAATGAACAAAAGGAAGGAAAGGAAACCATGACCTAAAGTGGTCTTCTCCCTTTGATCGCCAACCAAAATTCTGTGCGTCGGTGACTTGCTCGCCTCGCGTCAAACAAAAACAGAAAAGGAAAAAGCCAAAAAAATCAAAAGCCGAAAAACCCACCAAAAGAACCCATCCCCAAGGGAAGTCCTATTGATCCATGATCACGCATGTAATCTTTGATTTGATAGGAAATAATTAGCAAAGTCAAGTCGTGACATATCTATGGTTCGGAATTAGGATGAAACACTTACCTGTGCGAGGTTGATACACTCTGAGTGGTTTTCTTCTATTTTTGTTGAACCCAGTGTTTCCTCTAAACGGTCATTTAGAAACGAAATGCTAACATCCAAAATCTCATTTATGGTTATGGGGGGGTTTCATCAGCAGACTCTCCTTCCCCGGTAGACGCATTGTTTTTCACTCAAAAGAAAGCATATGCTGCTCTAATCAGTTGGAATATTTGTCTCTTTACTAAAGCATGTTTGCATTTTAGTGGAGAAAACACCGAGACTTTTTCAAGTCTCACAAGTTATCCAGAACTACGTAGGTCTGATTTCCTCATTGGAGGATACGTAGGAGCAAGAGCTTTGCTTTTGTCGACCGCACCGCTTTTTGTTACCATGACCCAAGAGCTGGTAGCCAGTGGAGACACCTTACGGTTATCCGCACCTCGTCATTCAGTGACCCCAAGTGCGATTGACGAGGAGAGGCTAATGTGGTCATCTGCGCCCCTTCCAGAGATGTCGGCATCCTCCGGTGGAGACTTTTTCAAGTCTCGTAAGTTATCAAGAACTACGTAGGTCTGAGTTCCTCATTGGAGGATACGTACGAGCAAGAGCCTCGCTTTTGTCGGCCACCTTCACAAGTTCTGTCATGCTGACACTGGAGTCACGTGACATGCGGAGATACCCAAGTGGTTGTCCGCACTTTCAAAACTTTCTTTGCTGTTTGTAAGACGAAATGCCTGATAGCACGCAGAGACTAACGTCGTCTTCTGCATCCTTCGTCAATCGCGGCCGATAAGCCTGTTGACACGCGGAGATTTACGTCATCTTCCGCGCTCATAAGATCTGTCATACTGACATTTGAGTCACGCTGACGGGCGGAAATACCCGAGTGGTTATCCGTATAAACATTCTTTTTGCTATCTGTAAGACGAAAAGCCTGATAGCATGCGAAGACTAACATCGTCTTCTGCACCCTTTGTTCCCCCGGGAACAACAAGTCATTTGCACGCGGAGATTTTATGGTCACCCGCGACTCGCGTCAACCGAGAGGAACGAAATTAGTGTCTTATCTTTACTTCCCTTTTATCTCCAATAAAAGACAAGTAAATAGCGGCAATTGTCATACCCTAATTTCGTCCGGGGACCTGTGCTTAGTGGCATGCAACTTGTGTTTGGTCATTTTGGGGTGCTTGGCACCCATCATTAGGCAATTTGTGGAGTTTCGTGACGTGCCAGAAATCAAAAGAAAATATTGATGCACAATCCGTAAAAATTCCGTGATACACCGGAAATCAAAAGGAAGCATCGTTGCACAAATAGTGAGGTTCCGTAACATTCCGTAAGTCAAAAAGGGGATGATTATGTAATCCGCAAGGTTCCGTAACATTACGGAAAGAAAACAAGTATCGTTACGAAATTCGTAAGTTTCCGTAACTTTACGAAAAAAGAATCACCAAAAAAAGGCAGGGGGGATGTATTTAGTAAAAATGGGGGTGCAAATAGCAACCAGGCCCACTTGGGCGAGCTGGGTGGCAAGCTTCTCCCCCAATTTTCTATAAATAGGGGGAGAAGTGAAGTAGAAAAGGGTTCAGCCCCTTAGGCACTTCTCTCTTTCTCGAAATAGCTGAGGAAAATTAGTTCCGTGAAGAAAATCCAAGCCGAGGCGCTTCCGTAACGTTTCCGTGAGTAATTACGCGAAGATCCTCGACCGTTCTTAAAGATTCATCGTTCGTTCTTCATTTTCTTCAGTCTTCAACGGGTAAGTACCTCAAACCAAGCTTTTCAATTCATTCTATGTACCCGTGGTGGTCCACATTTTGTTTCATGTATTTTTATTCTCGTTTTCATTTACTTTTTATACCCCCTTTTGACGTGCTTAAGCCATTTATTTAAGTCATTTCTCGCTTAATCTAAAAATAAAATAAATTTCCACCGATCGTTTGAATTGTATCATCTGTTAATTTTGGTTAAAATAAATTCCGACCATTCGATCGTGCCGTAACCACGTTGGAAATCAAAAAAAGAGGTAAAATAATAAAATAATAATAAAAAATACCTTTTAGTAAAATAAAACGAAAAATCAATCGGACGTTTTTTCTTTGGGATTTCTCATTCTTAATTGAAATTGACTAATAACTAAAGTGAAACTAAGGCTAAAATCAACTCGCCTAGTCAAGCTCGTCCACAAAAATAGGTTTTTGAAAGTTTATCATTTCAGTTTCTTACTAAGTAAAATGGATCATTTTTAAGGTCCAACGCCTTAAAATGATCACCTTTCAAGTAAAAAAGAATCACTTGATTCATGCATAAGAAAGAACTACATAGGTATGATTTCCTCATCCCAATTGAGGAATACGTAGGAGTAAAGGGAAATACCCTTGTCGACCACAAAAAGAGAAAAAATATAAAAAGGGTATAAAGGATATAAGGACATAAAAGGGAACGTAAAAATCAAAGTCATGTTTGCACATTCGATTAAAGGCTGTCGTCCCTTGTGACGGACGTGTGGGGTGCTAATACCTTCCCCGTGCATAAATACAACTCCCGAGCCTTTCACTTAAAAGTTCGTAGATTGCGTCTTTTCCGGTTTTTCCGACGTTTTCCTCAAATAAACGTTGGAGGCGACTCCGCGCGTATCCCTTTCGTGGAATACGTTTCCCGCGAGTCACGCGTCGCCCTCCCGCCAAAGGGTAGGTTGCGACACGTCCCAAACGAACCCTCATGGACTTCCTCGATCATGAGGTTCACCTCTTTGGCATCCACGCATCGCAGGAGGGTTATGTCATGGTTTCGTTTGTGCAGGACGGTACCACTCACAAAGAAACCAATAGCCAATGTCCTTAACGTTCTTTTGTCATTGTCGAAAATCCCTAGTGGATATTCTTTGTTCTCGACATGCTGTTTGATGTCGAAATACCACAGTTTCCCATCTTGCTCTTCCTCTATCGCACAACAATGTGTCGGCTTGCCCCGACTTCTGAATTCAATGTATGGTAGATCCCCGTGTGGGGCAAGTTGAAACATGGATGCCAAAGTGGCCAATGCATCGGCCATTTGATTCTCTTCCCGAGGTATGTGGTGGAAAGAAATGTCGTCAAAGAATTCGGCTAACTTCAAGATATAAGTTTGATAGAGTATCAATTTCTAATCCCTAGTTTCCCATTCCCCTTTCAACTGACGTATTACCAACGCCGAGTCTCCATACACTTTGAGTAGCTTCACGTCAAAATCAATGGCTGCTTGAATCCCAAGGGCGCACGCTTCATATTCGGCCATATTGTTGGTACAATCGAAACCCAACCTGGCCGTGAAAGGGATACATTGATCATCTGGGGATACAAGGACTGCCCCTACTCCATGGCCCAAAGCATTAGATGCCCCATCGAAACAAACAATCCATTTGTCTATATCATCGTGTGTCCACTTCTCTTCTAATAGGGCCATGATGTCTTCATCAAGGAACTCATGGTGCATTGGCTAATAATCTTGGAGGGGTTGTTAGGCCAAATAATCTGCCAAGGCGCTTCCCTTTATCGCCTTTTGGGTGACATACGCAATATCGAATTCAGATAGTAGTACCTACCACCTAGCGATTCATCCCGTGAGGGCCGGTTTCTCAAAGATGTATTTCACGAGATCCATTTTGGAAATAAGCCAAGTGGTATGACTGAGCATGTACTGATGCAATCCTATCCCGGAAGGGCATTGGGTAGAAGACTCCAAGTAGATTGGGCTAGAGATCCAAGGGAAGACCCTAGGGTTCTCATGAGCCTTAGGGTATATTTTGAGCCCATGGGCTAAGTATGAGCCCGCTTATCTTTGTAAATATTAGAATAGGTTTTTCCTTCGTTTGGGCCTTGTATTTTGGCCATTCTAGTAGTATAGGGTTTTAGCCTTGTATTTCGGGGCATTTTGAGTAGTCTTTGTATTTTGTCTTCCGCTGCATCTCCATGGTGGAAAATCACCATTGAAGGACCTCATTGAAGCTCAAAGATCCAGCCTCCATAGAAGCCCCACAAGCAAGCTTCCATCAAGAAGATTCCTAAAGAAGCTAGAGATTAGCTACACATACCTCTCTAATAGCTAAGCTCACCTCCTTGAGATGAAAAGCTAGAGCTTAGCTACACACCCCCTATAATAGCTAAGTTCACCCCCATGACAAAAAAACATGAAAATACAAAAAAAAAAGTCCTTACTACAAAGACTACTCAAAATGCCCCGAAATACAAGGCTAAAACCCTATACTACTAGAATGGCCAAAATACAAGGCCCAAACGAAGGAAAAACCTATTCTAATATTTACAAAGATAAGCGGGCTCATACTTAGCCCATGGGCTCAAAATATACCCTAAGGCTCATGAGAACCCTAGGGTCTTCCCTTGGATCTCTAGCCCAATCTACTTGGAGTCTTCTACCCAATGCCCTTGCGGGATAGGATTGCATCATTCCTTGATGGAAGCTTGCTTGTGGGGCTTCTATGGAGGCTGGATCTTTGAGCTTCAATGAGGTCCTTCAATGGTGATTTTCCACCATGGAGATGCAGCAGAAGACAAAGGAGAAGAGGTGAGAGGAGGCGCCATCCACTAGGGAATTAGCCATGGAAGAAGGAGCTTCGCCACCAAGATGAGCCCTGGATAAGAAGCTTGGAGAGAATGCTTCAATGGAGGAAAAGAAAGAGGGAGAGAAAGAGAGAGGGGGGAGCACGAAATTGAAGGAATAAAAGAGGGAGAGAAGTGGAACTTTGAAGTATGTCTCACAAGACTCTCATTCATCAAAGTTACAACTAGTGTTACACATGCTTCTATTTATAGACTAGGTAGCTTCCTTGAGAAGCTTTCTTGAGAAAACTTCCTTGAGAAGCTTCTTTGAGAAAACTTCCTTGAGAAGCTAGAACTTAGCTACACACACCCCTCTCATAACTAAGCTCACCTCCTTGAGAAGCTTCCTTAAGAAGATTCCTAAAGAAGCTAGAGATTAGCTACACATACCTCTCTAATAGCTAAGCTCACCTCCTTGAGATGAAAAGCTAGAGCTTAGCTACACACCCCCTATAATAGCTAAGCTCACCCCCATGACAAAAAAAACATGAAAATACAAAAAAAAAAGTCCTTACTACAAAGACTACTCAAAATGCCCCGAAATACAAGGCTAAAACCCTATACTACTAGAATGGCCAAAATACAAGGCCCAAACGAAGGAAAAACCTATTGTAATATTTACAAAGATATGCGGGCTCATACTTAGCCCATGGGCTCAAAATATACCCTAAGGCTCATGAGAACCCTAGGGTCTTCCCTTGGATCTCTAGCCCAATCTACTTGGAGTCTTCTACCCAATGCCCTTGCGGGATAGGATTGCATCATTCCCTCCACCTTGGAAAGGATTTGACCTCAAATCCCGAGGTTCTTCACACTCTGGGCTCCTTCCCTCAACACTTGAAGCTCTTGTGCTCTGATTACCACTTGATGGAAGCTTGCTTGTGGAGCTTCTATGGTGGCTGGATCTTTGAGCTTCAATGAGGTCCTTCAATGGTGATTTTCCACCATGGAGATGCAGCGGAAGACAAAGGAGAAGAGGTGAGAGGAGGCGCCATCCACTAGGGAATTAGCCATGGAAGAAGGAGCTTCGCCACCAAGATGAGCCTTGGATAAGAAGCTTGGAGAGAATGCTTCAATGGAGGAAAAGAAAGAGGGAGAGAAAGAGAGAGGGGGGGGGGCACGAAATTGAAGGAATAAAAGAGGGAGAGAAGTGGAACTTTGAAGTATGTCTCACAAGACTCTCATTCATCAAAGTTACAACAAGTGTTACACATGCTTCTATTTATAGACTAGGTAGATTCCTTGAGAAGCTTTCTTGAGAAAACTTCCTTGAGAAGCTTCTTTGAGAAAACTTCCTTGAGAAGCTAGAACTTAGCTACACACACCCCTCTCATAACTAAGCTCACCTCCTTGAGAAGTTTCCTTAAGAAGATTCCTAAAGAAGCTAGAGATTAGCTACACATACCTCTCTAATAGCTAAGCTCACCTCCTTGAGATGAAAAGCTAGAGCTTAGCTACACACCTCCTATAATAGCTAAGCTCACCCCCATGACAAAAAAAACATGAAAATACAAAAAAAAAGTCCTTACTACAAAGACTACTCAAAATGCTTCGAAATACAAGGCTAAAACCCTATACTACTAGAATGGCCAAAATACAAGGCCCAAACGAAGGAAAAACCTATTCTAATATTTACAAAGATAAGCGGGCTCATACTTAGCCCATGGGCTCAAAATATACCCTAAGGCTCATGAGAACCCTAGGGTCTTCCCTTGGATCTCTAGCCCAATCTACTTGGAGTCTTCTACCCAATGCCCTTGCGGGATAGGATTGCATCATGTACTACCTAAGACGATGTGATGCCCATACCAAGGCGCAACACGTCCTTTTCAACATTGAGTAATTCATCTCACGAGCGATAAACTTCTTGCTTAAATAGTAAATGGCTTGTTCCTTCTTCCCTAAGTCATCGTGCTGACCCAACACGCACCCCATAGACTCGTCTAACACAGTCATGTATAGAAAAAGAGGTCTTCCTGTTATAGGTGGCATGAGCACCAGGGGATTCACGAGGCTCTGTTTGATTTTTTCGAAGGCCTCTTGGCAATCGTTATTCCACAGGACCGCCTAGTTTTTACGCAAGAGTTTGAAGATGGGCTCGCAGGTAGGGGTGAGTTGCGAGATAAATCTCGCAATGTAATTCAACCTTCCCAGGAAACCTCGAACCTGCTTTTCCGTGCGTGGCTCTGGCATTTCAAGGATGGCCTTCACTTTCTTGGGATCTATTTCTATCCCTTTCTGGCTCACGATAAAACCCAACAACTTCCCAGACTTTACCCCAAAGGTGCACTTAGCGGGGTTTTGTTTCAGTTGGTATTTTTGCAACCTTCCAAACAACTTACGTAGATTGATGAGGTGTTCGTCCTCGGTCCGAGATTTGGCAATCATGTCATCTACGTAGACTTCTATCTCTTTATGCATCATGTCGTGGAATAAGGCTACCATGGCACATTGATAGGTTGCCCCAACATTTTTTAGCCCGAAGGACATCACTTTGTAGCAGAATGTTCCCCATAGGGTGACGAAAGTGGTCTTCTCCACGTCTTTGGGTGCCATTTTTATCTGGTTATACCCTGAGAAACCATCCATCAATGAGAAGAGGGCAAACTTGGTCGTATTATCTACTAGTATATCAATGTGCGGTAAGGGGAAATTGTCTTTAGGACTAGCTCGGTTTAAATCCCGATAGTCTACGCACATTCACACTTTGCCATCCTTTTTCGGGACGGGGACAATGTTGGCTACCCACTCAGGGTATCGAGCCACAGCCAAGAAACCCGCATCGAACTGCTTTCTCACTTCTTCTTTAATTTTCAAAGACATTTCGGGTCTCATCCTTCGTAATTTTTGCTTAACTGGGGAACACCCAGGGTTCAATGGCAACCTATGCTGAACAATGTCGAGGTCTAGACCTGACATGTCTTGGTACGACCATGCGAAGATGTCTTGATATTCTTCAAGAAGGGTTATCAAATCTTGGCGGATAGGTGCGATCATACTGGTCCCTACCTTCACTTCTTTCTTTCCCTCTCCGGTCTCTAAGTTTATCAGTTCAGTTTCCTCTTGGTGAGGCTTCATTTCGCGTTCTTCCTGAGCGATCAACCTCTCCAACTCACTTTGTTGGATGAGGCGAAGGAACTCATAAGCCTCCTCCAAGGTCACCGCCCTTCCTTGGAGATCTTTCTTCTTTTCAGCTCCCTTTACTACCGGGGGATCCACTTCTCTTGAGGGGGTGACCGTGCCTATGGACGCTTGGGTTATGGGTGCTTTCCCCTTGGAGGGCAATTCTGTCGAGTGAGGGCGAGCAAACACTCGGCCACTGCGGGTTTTGCCACTAAGGCCGGTAATGTTAGTCACCTTGGCTGACAAGGAGTCACCTTGGCTGACAAGGAGTCAACCTCAGTTGCAGCCCCTTTTCCAAAAGTGGGAGGGGTATACTTCCATGGGATGACCTTATTGCTTTGATAGGAAAAGGGCGTCGGCTTGGGCACTGCCGGGGGGTACTCGGACCTGGGGCTGGTCATATTCCTAGTGAAACATATCACTAGGGGTTTGGGGGTTGGGGAAGCTTTCCTTTCTGCCGACTGCGTGCAAATCTGCAGCTCTTCTCTACTTCTCTCAAACACTTCGAGCTGCCCCCAGTCCATGAGCCGTTGAAGTAGCTCCTCCACCGCGGGGCATGTTTCCATGTCGTGTAATTCCCCGAGATGAAACATACATTCGTCGCTTTTGCCTCCGCCACGAGATACCATGCATGCTGCTTGTAGTGACTGGTAGATGAATCTTCTGGATGCGGCCACATCTTCTAATCTCTTTGACCTTGAAGGCCTATCCTCTTTGATGGCGTTTACGCTAGCTCCTCCATGACTGGCTAGCGGATTGGTCTTAACATTGGGGCCCTCTTCTTGAAATGATAGCCAGCCGACATTTATTAGGTGTTGCACCTTATACTTGAATGGCAGGCAAAAATCAATGTTGTGTCCGGGGGCTCCACTATGGTATGCGCACGTGGCATTTGAGTTGTACCACTTGGGGTATGGTGGCTGGAAGACCTTTCCAGGTATGGCCACCACCAAATGGTTTTCCAATAATGAGGGCCATATCTTGGAATACACCATGGGAATAGGAGAGAACTGGTCTCTCGGGGGGCGTCGCGGATTGTCATAGCTCGTGCCAGGTGTCGCATTATTGGCTGGCTGGGGTGTGGCTAGAGCCGCGTGTTGTGCAGGTGCTTTTTCCGTCGTGGCAGGCCCTTCTACTTGATTTGGGAGGGAACTTTCGACTCGGATCAAGAAGTTCGGGTGGTTGTGTTGGTATGAGTTTTGAGAATTTTGGGGCATTTTCATCCACGCTGGGGTGCTGGTGACCGTGTGGGTATCCCCTTCCTTTTTCCGTGTGCCCACCACTGGGGATCTTCTATTGTTATTGGGGCTAGCATTGGAGGCGTATTCAAACTTGCCTTTCCTCAGCCCGGACTCGATTCTTTCTCCGGCGAAGACAAGGTCTGCAAAGTTGGCCGTCATATATCCTATCAGCTTCTCATAGTAGAACGTAGGCAGCGTATCTACCATGATCGTGATCATTTCCCTCTCAGTCATGGGTGGGATGACTTGGGCTGCTAGGTCTCTCCACCTTTGAGCATATTCCTTGATGGACTCATGTTCCCGTTTGCTCATGCTTTGAAGTTGGTTCTGATCGGGAGCCATATTTGTGTTGTATTGGTACTGCCTAATGAAGGCAGTTGCCAAGTCTTTCCACGACTGGACCTGAGAGGCTTCTAGATTTGTGTACCACGTCACTGCTGCTCCGGCTAAGCTGTCTTGAAAGAAGTGCATTAATATCTTTTCATCCATGGAATATGCCCCCATCCTTCAACAATACATCCGAAGATGACTCTTTGGACACGTCGTCCCTTTGTACTTGTCGAAATTTGGTACCTTAAACTTGGGAGGAATGATGATGTCAGGTACCAGACATAGATCGGCTATATCCGAGAAAGGATAGTTGTCGAGGCCTTCCACCGCTCTCAACCTCTCTTCAAGCAGATCGATCTTTCCCTTGTCTTTTGAAATGGGAACGAGTTCTCTAACAGGTGCGGATTGAGACGGGGCATGGCGGATTATGTTCGGCTGGGGCAACTCATGGGGGGCTGGTTCCCTTGGGGGAAGTAGAGGGCCTAAATGGGCATCTCCTTCATCATCTTCCTCTAGAGGGTAGTCGGCATGAGGAGGGAGTTGCCCCTCGAAGGTAGGGGCTTGGCTCAAATTGTCTGGAGCGGTACGGGGAGTGAAGTCTAGAGGCAAGCCATAAGGGTAGGCTTGAGGACTATACCTCCGATTGAAACCCATCGGGCTTCTGTCCTGGCCCGAGTTCATTGCGGGCTATAGCACCGGTTCTGCTTCCCTAGTTGTGTTGGTAGCGGCCGCCGTAGCATTGTCTTCTATTGATTTTTGAATTTTTAGCATGGCTTCCGTCATAGAAGCCATCTGATCTTTTAAAGCCAACATGTTGGCCTTCATCTGTTCTTGCACTCCCTCTTCGTTACCCATCTTACTTTTGGATCGGGTGTTATAGGGGTGCCTTTGCGCTTTTTTAGTTATGGTGAGTTTCCTAAAGAAACAAACAGTGGTGAGCATGCCACCAGATCATGAATATGTTATGCTAATGAATGATCAGAGCACTTAGATCCACCTTAAGACCCTTTTTAGACAACGTGATGAGTTTCAGAACTTCTCTTTTTATAAAAATGGAACAAAAGCTTTCATCTAGCCAAGATTTCACAAAAGTGTTACAACAAACCTTAATGGTTTCTAATTATATGGGCCATTAAATCTATCATGTGTTGACAATAATTGATTAGCCCGTGAATTTCCTCTGGGGCTGAACACACTTCGGCCATGGCCCTTGCTTTGGCTAGTAGTCGTGGGAGGTCTTGACTTCCATTTAAGGTCAAGGCGAACCTATCCATCCACATGGTCGCTTCTTGATGCAATGCATCAATCACCCTCCCTCTTGCCTCCTTCTCGGCGTATGCTTGTGCAAAGTCCTCTACTAGCTTTTGCTCATGAGCCAAAGATTGGTTTAGCTCCTCTTTGTACTGCCTTATTATAGCCAGCATGCTTTGCTCCATGGCTTCTAAATGTTGGGCCAGACTCCTCTTGGATCTTGAGCAAGCAGCTAACTCCTCCTTTAAGGCCATGCTATGTACTTGTGATTGGTCTCTCTCTTCCCTTCGAAGCTTGAGCTCATTGTTGCTGCCCCACAAAGCTCCACGGAATTTGTCTCGGCCATGCTCTTCCTTGCGAGCCCTCTTGGTTTCTTGTTCAAGAGCTCTTGCGGTAGCTGCATTTTCTTCTCGTAACTTGGCACACTCTTTTCGGACGTCTGTAGCGACTAACTTAAATTTTTCTTTGGCAAGTCTTGCCTTTCCTAGTTCTATTTTTAGAGCTCGGACTTCTTCATCCTCTTCTAGAGCTTCGAAGTTCTCTTCGTTGATAATTTTCAACTTGGAGAGCCAATCTAACCCTCGTGTACGAACTTTCAGCCATTCATGATAACCACCGATGATGCCATTACGGATGCCTCTAAGTTCTTTATCTTTTCTTAACGGGCTTTCCCACGCCTTGTGAACTCTTTGTACAATCTTGAAACTTTGTGCGCCGAAATCTCTGACAAGGAAAGGAGAAAGGCTCTCTTCCGTCGGTGCTCCCCTCATGGGGTACCCTAAATGTCTTATAGCAAGTGCGGGATTGTAGTTAATACAACCCCTCGTCCCTATCAACGGAATGTTTGGGTAGTCCCCACATGAGAAGAGAACTCCCTCTTTTCCTTCCTTCCATCGAGGAAACCAGTTGATTGTTCTGCCTCCTATCCCAGCCAAGTATTGGTCCCAATCTACTCTTCTCTTTTTGACACACGAGCGATGACTTTGGAGCGGACATGGGTGCCTTATGTCTTGTTGGAATAGGTGCGAAACCAACCATACACAAAGAGCAGGTAAGCAGCAGATGATCCGTGCGCTACTCTTCTCGCACCTTCGGTCAAATGTATCAAATAAGTCCGCCAAGATAGCTACCACCAGGCTCTCTTAGCTATGGTGATATGCAAGGAAAGCATCAATCGCGGCTAAGTCCACCAAACCGTCCATGTTCGAAAATAGGACAACCCCAAAGATTAGCAAAGCTAATACGTCGCAAACGGGACCCACTCCTCTTGTTCGCCATATCTCTTGCCTTGCCTTCCAAGTACTTCCGCGGTAGGCCCACTACGCCATTTTGAGTTTGCTTTACACGATCCAACTCTCTTGCCGAATCCCTGACCACAACTGCAATCTTGCTCAAGGAGGGAAGAAACCCGAAGAAAAGATACGGTCTTCTTCCCCCAAGAGGACATCCTAGAATCTCCTCAAATTCTTCAACAGTCGGTACTAGTTGGAAGTCCCCAAACGTGAAGCATCTCAATGGCGGGTCATAGTATTGGGTGAGGGATACAACGGCTTCCGTGAATACCTCCGCTATGGTCAAATCTAAAATCTTTTTGTACGCCTTGCGGAAGGCTTGCATCTGGAGGGGTCCCATCAACAGCTCCAACTCCTTAAGGCTGGTGACATCTAGGCCCTTAATCTTGACTTGATAGAATCTTTTTCCGGTTTGATTTGTTCCCATCATTTACCGAAAAAGGGGTGAATCAAGGCTCCGATATGAATGATGCAAGGCACATGCATGAAAAGAAAAGAAGAAAAACAAGTGGTAGTTCACATATACGAGAGTCCAAAAAAGATCCACCTTTTTAATACTACGTTTTAGGCATTGCGGCACCCCAACGTATGCGTTAAAAAGTGACGTGCTACTCTAAAGAGACAAGATATCACTAGATATACAGCAAAACTATAATTTATGTGATATTCGCAGAAGAATGCATGAAAACAAATGGTACAGAGCGTGCTTGCTCCATGCCCCTATTTGGGGACCTATAGGATAATATCTAGGGGTCTCTAATAACTACTCCCAACGATCCATATCTCACATGGCTATTCTCTATAGGTATCATCACTCAAGATAATAATATTGCGGCGGTATGGAATACCAGCGACAACACATTATAAAGAGGGAAAGCTCTAGACGAGGTTTCATTATTATCAAGCAAGTCGGAGACCTAGCATGACCATAGATCCACCTCCACTCCTTAGATTTCCATGAACCCGGGTGTAAGGCCCCTTTTTACTCAAACCCGTGGGTGCTTAAAATGCGGTGTAAAAAATGTGAAAAAGACAGCATTTATTATTTTTACACAGTTCAAAAAAGCGCACACACAAAGTTTCATAATTCCACTCTTTCCTAAAAATAGGCCTAACTTACTTAAAAAACTCCCCAGTGGAGTCGCCAACTTTCGCAACCTACCCTTTTGCAGGCGAGCGAGGCGAGGCTCACAAGTGCATCTTCCATTAGAGGGAAATGCGCGGAGTCGCCACCAATGTTTATTGAAAGGAAAACGTTAGAAAAACCAAAGGAAACTGGTCATAAAGAATATTCCAGATTCGGGAGTTATGTTTATGCTTAAGAAAGGTATTAGCACCTCTCGCGTTTGTCCCAAAGGACAACAGCCTTAGATTTAGAGTTGCGTGAAATCATGTATCCTAAATTTTTTCTCTTTTTATTTTTGAGGTCGACAAAAGCGGGGTTTTTGCTCCTACGTATCCTCCATCGAAGAGGAAATCAGACCTATGTAGTTCTTTCAAAAGACAGTAAAGTAATGTGTTGATTTTATGCTTTTGAATGGTCCATGTTAACCGATAAAAGCAAAGAGGACCGTTTAAGGCGTTGGACCTTAAAACGGTTTTTAGTGATTTTTTGCGGACAAGCTTGATTTGTGTGTTGATTTTAGCCTTAGTTTCACTTTGGTTATTAATCAATTCATTCAAGGAAACTTCCAAAGAAAAACGTCCGATCGATTTTTTTTATTATTTTATTTAAAGATATTTCGATTATTTTATTATTATTTTGCTTTTTTTTGTTTAGCCGAGGTTACAGCGTGAACGATCGATTAAATTTTGTTTTAACAGTGATTAAACGAGATTACAACGCAAATAATCGGTTGAAATTCATTTCATCATTTATTAGGCAAGAAAACGGCTTAAACGATCGGTTAAAGCTCGTTAAAAATGGAAGAAAAAGAGACTGAAATTGAACGAAATAAAGATGAAAGCCGAAAAACAAGAAATGAATTAAAAGTCTCAGATTTGGAAACTTACCCGTTGAAGAACGAAGAACGGATGAAGAATAGTGAAGAACGGAGGAAATCCTTCATGGATTTGCTTACGGAAAGCTCTCGGAAGCGTTACGGAAGCACCTCGGCTTGAATTTTCTTCACGGAAACAATTTTTTTCACCAAAAACAGCTGAAATGCATAGCCAGGAGAATCAGGGACATTTAGAATAGCCCACTTCTCCCTATTTATAGGAAAAAGGGAGAGGAGGTTGTCGCCCAGCTTGCCCAGGCGAGTTGGGTTGCTTCCTCCAGAAGCAATCCTACTTCAAAATACTCTGGAAGGCCCAAATTCAAAATTTCAAAATTGTTATTTGCACCCCCCATTTTGATAAGTTCACCTCCTTCTTTCATAATTTATGGAAAACTTACGGAAGCCTTACAGAAGCCTATATGACTTTCTTTTCTTCTTTTTTCTCTTCCTTCTCACCCATATTAAGTGAAATATGCTTATTTAGGGTTATGGAAATTTTACGGAAGCATTACGGGAGTCCTGGAAGCTCCGGAAGCCATTTTTTAACAAAACGGGGGAGGTGGTTGCCGCCCAGCTCGCCCAGACGAGTTAGGTTGCTTCCACCTTAAGCAAGAAAATGCCCAAAAACCTGCCCAGATTTGAAAATTGCTATTTGCACCCCCATTTTACTAAATACACCCCCTTTCCCCTTTTTTACTGATTCTTTTTTCGTAATGTTACGGAACCTCACAAATTATGTAATGATACTTGTTTTCTTTCCGTAATGTCACGAAACCTAACGGATTACGCAACCATCCCCTCTTTGGGTTCTGGAATGTTACGAAATTTTACGGATTGCGCAATAATGTTTCCTTTCGACTCCGACTTGTTGCGGAACTTCACGGATTGCTTAACGATGGGTGTTAAGTTCCTCGAAGCGGTCAAGCAAAGGTTGCATGCCATCAAACAATGGTCCCTGGACGAAATTAGGGTATGACAGCTGTCATACCCTAATTTCGTCCGGGGACCTTTGCTTGATGACATGCGACCTTTCTTTGGTCCTTGTGAGGTGCTTGGTACCCATCATTAGGCAATTTGTGAAATTCCAGGACATGCCGAAAAACCAAAAAAATATTGATGCACAATTCGTAAGTTTCCGTGACACACCGGAAATCAAATGGAAGCATCGTTGCATAATTAAGTGAGGTTCCGTAACATTCCGTGAGTAAAAAAGGGGATGATTATGTAATCCGCAAGGTTCCGTAACATTACGGAAAGAAAACGAGTATCGTTACAAAATTCGTAAGTTTCCGTAAATTTACGAAAAAAGAATCACCAAAAAAAGCAGAGGGGGGTGTACTTAGTAAAAATGGGGGTGCAAATAGCACCCAGGCCCACTTGGGCCCTCCAGAATATTCCTCCTGAAGCCTGTTGCTTCTGGAGGAAGCAACCTGGCTCGCCTGGGCGAGCTGGGCGACAACCACCTCCCCTATTTTGCTATAAATAGGGGAGGAAGTGAAGAAGAAAAGGGTTCAGCCCCTTTGGCACTTCTCTCTCTTTCGAATTTGCTTGGAAAAATCGTTTCCGTGAAGAAAATCTAAGCCGAGGCGCTTCCGAAACGTTTCCGTAACGTTTTCCGTGAAGAATTTCGCAAAGGTTTCAACCGTTCTTCGACGTTCTTCATTCGTTCTTCATCGTTCTTCGATCTTCAACGGGTAAGTACCTCGAACCAAGCTTTTCGATTCATTCTATGTACCCGTAGTGGTCCACATTGTGTTTCGTGCATTTTTATTCTCGTTTTGTTTACTTTTTATACCCCCTGTTGACGTGCTTAAACCATTTTACTTAAGTCATTTCTCGCTTAACTTAAAAATAAAATAAATTTCCACCGAACGTTTGAATTGTATTATCCATTAACTTCAGTTAAAATAAATTCCGACCGTTCGGTCGTGCCGTAACCACGTTGGAAATCAAAAAGAGGTAAAAAATAATATAATAATCAAAAAGACATCTTTTAGTAAAATAAAGCGGAAAATCAATCGGACGTTTTCTCTTTGGGATTTCTCATTCTTAATCGAATTGATTAATAACTAAAGTGAAACTAAAGGCTAAAATCAATTCGCCTAGTCAAGCTCGTCCATAAAAATAGGCTTTTGAAGTTTGTCATTTCATTTTCTCACTAAGTAAAATGGATCATTTTTAAGGTCCAACGCCTTAAAATGATCACCTCTTAAAGTATAAAAGAATCACTTGATAAAAAAGAACTACGTAGGTCTGATTTTCTCATCCCAAATTGAGGAATACGTAGGAGCAAAGGGAAACACCCTTGTCGACCACAAAAAGAGAAAATATAAAAAGGGTATAAAGGATATAGAGACATAAAAAGGGAACATAAAAAATCAAAGTCATGTTTGCACATTCGATTAAAGGCTGCCGTCCCTTGGGGCGGACGTGTGGGGTGCTAATACCTTCCCCGTGCGCAAACACGCTGCGTGCCATTTTTCACACTGCCATGCATAAGTATCATATACCCTTTTGCTTATATTTTTTGTGAATATTGTCGTACTATGTACATCCCCGTGTTGTGCCTTTCGCATATGCATCATGCGTGGGTTTCGTCTTTGATCCCCTCACTTTAGCAAACCAACGGAGGGTCCGTGTCGCCTTCTTAAAAAACATACGTTGGGTGCCATGCTGCCCAAACGTTGTATCCAAGAAGGAAACAATTTCTCGGGCTCCCGTATTCGTAAATTGCATCTGTGTCATATGCATTTCTTCATGCATTCATCCATTCCACCCATGATAGATGTAGGTTTTGTTTCGCACTAGATTTTATTTCACTTTAGTAAAACATGGGATCAAGTCAAAAGCCTTCGCTTAAAAAGAGGTTCTATCAAGTCAAAATCAAGAGCTTAGAGGTCACCAGTTTATGAAAGTTGGGGCAATTAATGGGTCAACTTCAACGGCAAGCCTTCCGCAAAGCCTATGGTAAGATTTGGGACCTAGCTAGGGTAGAAGTCTCCATGGAACCGATTGCATCCCTTTCCCAGTATTATGACCAGCCCCTAAGGTGCTTCACATTTGAGGACTTCCAGCTAGTGCCGACTGTGAAAGAGTTTGAAGAAATCCTGGGATGCCCACTGGGAGGAAGGAAGCCATATCTTTTCTCTGGGTTCTATCCCTCCACGACAAGAGTTGCCAAGGTGGTGAAAATCTCAGCACAAGGAAGTGTTTGGAGGAAAGGGCAAAGGCCTTGGCAAATCAAGGTGAATGGGCTTTCTTTTATTGACATCTTGGCGCTTTTGATCTTTGGAGTTGTCCTCTTTCCGAATATGGAAGGGTTAGTGGACCTAGCAGCGATTGACGCTTTCCTCGCCTTTCATCATGGCAAGGAAAGCCCGGTCGTCGCCATTTTGGCCATGTATGACACGTTCGACCGGGGATGTGAAAAGAGCGGCGCAAGAATTGTTTGTTGTGCACCAACTCTTGGCTAGCATAGAGGGGCGTCTGTTAAATGGTTCCCTCGCTAGAAGGAAGGAAGAATCAGGATTCTATCTTCATGCGAAGGATGTCCCATGAGAGGAGTGCCATCAGACGAAAGCATCATGCCTTTCATCGCACGAGGTTTCAGTGACCACAACGCGAGGGTACTCCAAGGAGTTCGCAAGGCATGGGATGCGGCGTGAAGAAAGGACAGAGAGCTTAGGGGAAGCAGTAATGGGATCATCGGCGGCTATCATAAGTGGCTGAGAGTCCGAACACAAGGACTGGATTGGCTCCCAAATCTAAAGACTGTGAGAGACGATGAGGTTAAAGCTTCGGAAGAAAGTGATGAGGTACAAGCCCTAAAGGCAGAGCTTGAAAGAGCCTGGGTAGTCGAAGAGAAGTTCAAGTCCATAGCCATCAAAGTCTGAAAAGAGTATGATGAACTAAGGGATGTCAATATGGCCACCGATGAAGCCTTGGAATGAGAAACCAAGAAGGCCTGAAAGGAAGAACACGACCAAAGCAAAGTTTTGAGGGGCTTTATAGGGCAGCAATAGTGAGCTCAAGCTCCGAAGAGGTGAAAGGAATCATCATGGGTCAAAGGCATGATCTTGAAGGACGAGCTAAAGGTTTGCCTTAGGTCGAAAAGAAATTTGTCCCAACAGTTAAGTGAGACTGAAGGGAATATGTGGGCCATCATCGATAAGTGCAAAGAGAAGCTAAATCTAGCGGCGACTCACGAGCAAAGGCTAGAGGATGAGTACGCCAAGATATCAGCAGAAAGGGAAGCAAGGGAAAGGGTAATTGATTCATTGCACCAAGAGGCAACAATGAGGATGGACCGATTTGCTCTTACTTTGAACAGGAGTCAAGAACTTCCCCGATTGCTAGCCAAGGCCAAAGCAATGGCGGACACCTACTCCGCCCCCAAGAAGATCCACGGACTTCTCAGCTATTGTCAACATATGATAGACTTAATGGACCATATGATTAGAAACCGCTAGGAAGTTTGTATTGTCGCTCAGATCTTGACTAGTTATAACTTTTTGAATAAAATGAGTTTATCCCACGTTTTTACTCCAAAAATCAGTGCGAATCAAGTCACTCCCGCATTTTATCTCTAGCATGCATTGTATGTTGGTCTCGTCCTTTGTCACGGGAAGCCGGAAGGTCCATATCACCTTCTTAATTGTACACATGGGGCACTGCGCCCCCAAATGCGCAAGTAAGAAGAGATAATTTTCCGGGCTCTCGTGTCCGTAAAATGCATTCATATCATGCATCGCATAAGCATCTCTTCATAACATCATAATGGACATATCCTACATTTTTCCATTATCATATTCCAGCCTCACATTTTGCATGAGTCATGGCATCATCATGCATATGCGTTCAACAAACTTTTTGATCTGCAAAATTGCATACCATTTGTTTTCATGTTTGCTCATCCTTGCGTTTTCCTCTACAAAACAAAAACAAAAAAGGGGGAAGCGTGAAACTTCACACTACATTCTTAGTTTCATGTGTTAGGCACCACGAGCCAACCATGTTGGGATCATAAACCCGTTTCACTTAAAAACAAAATAATTGAACATGGTACCTAATGCATGGTTAACTAGGAAATGGTGTTTCTTCGGGCATCTCAATTTCATAATTACATTTTCCATGCATAAGCTTAAAGTATGCCCGAGTCATTCATCCCTATGAGATGTTGTTGAAGTATTGGCGATCAGAATTGCCATTCCTTGGATTATAGGGTTGAACCAAGCTCATGCTTTTACAAAAAGGTTCATCAAGTCAAGTTGAAATATGGAAGTAACCATCTTGCAAAATTGGGGCAAAAGATGAATCGAGTCACATCACTGCTTCGTCTACTGCCAAACATATTTAGGATTATTGATGCCCTTGTTACTTCCAGTTTCACCTTGACAAAGATGTCATGGACCATGTTGAAAATCTAAATTGATTCAACCCCATATCTTGCGTAAAAATTCGCAATACTTCAACTGTACATCATTCGCATGCATCCATGCTTTTCATTGGTTGCATTGCTCGTTGCATTCTTTCCTTGAAAAATAAAATAAAATGAACTTAATCATTGTTATAAAAAAGAAAGGGACACGCTTTACGACCCCCTTACCGAACTTGTGCTAGAGCTAGAGTAATGGGTGAAGTAGAGGAGATACAAGAGAAGATGAAGGCCGACATGGAGGCCATTAAAGAGAAAATGGCCACAATGATGGAGGCCATGATGAGCGTGAAGAAGATAATGGAAGCCAATGCGGTTGCAATTGCCGCTACCAGCGTTGTTGCTAAGGTGAACCCGACGTCCCCATCCGGCCTCAAGCAAATGAATCATCCAACCTCAAATATGGTAGGCAAAGATTTAGGAAGTACGGGCGGCCCCCATGATGTGCAAATTCAAAACGAGCACGCCTTCCCGTCATATGGCTTGCCTCTCAACTATACGCCACCCAATGGGGCGTACACTCCCAATAAGAATGTCAATAACTCCACTCCTATACCCATTGAAAGCCAGCAACCCCAAACTGATCATGCACATGTCTCTTAAACCGTGGAAGAGACCCATGAAATTCCCCATCACAATCTAGCCGACTTCGAGCCTTGGCTCGGATATACCACTGAAGGGCAAGCATTTGGTGGTATACCCCTACAAAACCCTTTGGAGGGCCCTCAGTATCACCCATAACTGCACCTCTTGCATTCCACAGCGGTTAAAAACCCTCATGACTATGGCAGGAATGGGAAAGTTGGATCATCTAGAGGAAAGGCTCAGGGCCATTGAAGGAGGTGAAGATTATGCCTTTGCTAACCTAGAAGAGTTGTTCCTAATACCCAAACATGGTCATTCCCAAGTTCAAGGTGCCGGACTTTGGCAAGTACAAGGGGACTACTTGCTCCAAGAACCGTCTAAAGATGTACTGTCGGAAGATGGGGGCATACGCAAAAGATGAGAAACTGCTGATACATTTTTCCTGAGAAAGTCTTACTAGGACAACTGTCGCCTGGTATACTAACTTAGGAACCTTCTTGAGTCCATTCTTGGAAGGACCTAATGGTTGCCTTCATTAAGCAGTGTCAGTACAATTCTGATATGGCTCCGGATAGGATGCAACTACAAAAAGTGTGCAAAAAGGGGGCACGAATCTTTCAAAGAATACGCCCAAAGATGGAGAGACTTGGCAACTCAAGTAGCACCCCCAAAAACAGAGAAAGAGATTATCACAATGATAGTAGACACGTGACCGGTGTTCTACTATGAAAAAAATGGTGGGTTACACACCTTCAAGTTTTACAGATTTGGTCTTCGCCAGCAAAAAGATCGAAGTGGATCCGAAAAGAGGCAAATTTGATCATCCTACTAGGACGACTGAGAAAACTGGGGCAAATGAAGAGGGTGAGAAAGAGGGAGAAACCCATGCTGTGACTACCATTCCTATACGGCCAAGTTTCCCACCAACCCAACAATGTCATTACTCAGCCAATAACAAACCTCCTCCTTACCCCACCACCCAATTATCCACAAAGGCCATCCCTAAATCAACCACAAAGCCTGTCTACCGCACTTCCAATGACGAAGACCACCTTTAGCACAAACCAAAAAAACACCAACAAAAAGGAATTTTGCAGCAAAAAGCTTGTAGGGTTCACCCCAAATTCCGTTGTCAGATGCTAAACTTGATCCCATATCTACTTGATAATTCAATGGTAGCCATAACCCTAGCCAAGGTTCATCAACCTCCATTTCTCCGAGAATACGACTCGAACGCAACGTGTGCTTGTCACGGAGAAGCCCCGGGGCGTTCCATTGAGCATTGTAGGACTCTGAAGTGTAGGGTGCGAGGTCTAATTGATGCTGGCTGAAATTTGAGGAGAATCGTGTGTAAATCCTGACATTGACAAGAGATGCCACACATGGGGCAATTTTGAAAGCTGTTGTTAGATGTCTCTAATGACTCACCAGGATTTTCAACTTTCACCGGAATGTGGGTGTAAGCCATTGGTCTGTTTGCTCAAGCAACCTGCGATCCTGAGTGTTGACTTCCAAGACCGTTCAATCAGAGATTACTCATCTTGCACGTTGGTGGGGGTGCCGTAAAACAACGACAAAGTTCAAAACAAATAAGTTTCAAAATAAAAAATAAAAAGGCATTTGATTGACTGTGTTTTCAAGTAAAAATATAGACGTTCATGTGACCTCATTTTGTCTTTTTAGAGAGAAGTGAGTTATCAAGAATAGGATGTTGGACAAATGGCCTCAGTTACCTTAAGAAAAAGGGGGGTTGAATTAAGATGCAAAGACTATTCCCCAATTGAACTATCACTCTTTCTTTTTGGATTAACAATGCACCCTTAACATGAATTACTCAAAAGACAATTCAAAATAAACTTCTTTAAAGCAAAAGATAAATAGCAATAAAAGAAGTTTAAAGGAAGAGAGGAATGCAAACTTGATTTATACTGGTTCGGCCACTTCCCGCGCCTACGTCCAGTCCTCAAGCAACCCACTTGAGATTTTCCACTCTCTTTGTAAAACTCCTTTTACAAAGTCTGAACCACACAGGGACAACCCTTCCCTTGTGTTCAAGAATCCTCTACAACAAGAGACTCTCAGTCTCTTAATCCCTTTTCAGAAGTAAGAAGAAGAGAAGAAGAAATCTCTCTTAAAAGGGATAGATTGTACAATGAAGATCAATCAAAAATTCCTTATTGAATATGCAAGTGGTTGACCAAGGAATCTTTTGAGAGGATAAGACATTTCAGTTCAGAAAAACTCTTGATCTTTCGAGCGGATAAAACTGTTTGGGCAATGAAAACTCACTTTAAAACATTTGAATGGCCATTCATAAATCATTTGAATAGATATGTCTCTTGGAAATTATTTTCTGAAAATCCCCTCTTGTAATCAATTACAAGACTTATGTAATCAATTACAGGTTTTAAAAATTTGAATTAAAACATTTTCAAACTGCTGGTAATCGATTACCAGAGAGCAAATCTCAATTTGAAAGGATAGAATTCCTTGGTCAAACCTTTTGCTTCTTCAATTTGGAAACTTCTTCCTAAGATTCTAGAGATCAACTTGATCATATATCTTGATTTTCTTGGATTCTTGTCTTGAATAAAACTTAGAAGCACTTGATCCTTTAGCATCATCAAGACATCAAAACATCTTGCTTCTACATAGGAGTCATTTGACTTAATCCATCAACTGAAAGATCCTTCAACTATTTCTCGTCCTTAGAAAATTCTTTTTGCAAGAATCAACTGCTTCTTTCATTCTTCCTCACTACGAGGTCGTGAAAACAAGACAACACTTGGTACCTCTAAGCCCTACACTGGGGCAACGAAAGACACCATGCAAAAACCTCAAGCGAACCTAGGGGCAGATTAGAAGTTCTCACCCAATAGGTTCCCTCCTACAAGGTCATGACAAAAGACAACGATTGGTACCTCAAAGCCTTACACTGGGGCAATGAGGGGCACCGTTCATGAGCCTCAAGTGAACATAGGGGCCGATCAAAAGTTCTCACCCATCGAGGTTTTTAACAAAAAAAAGGGGGACAAGCCCTGGAATTTCAATAGATTGATTAATTATCAAACGACTTCATTCCCGTCACTCCAAAACGGTCAAGTGACTAAATCAAAAAGAACATACACTCTGAGGGAGTTCCCGGAGAGATTTGCAAAAAGATAGGATGAGGTTGCATGAATTATCACCTTTTTCAAAAGGGCAGTCAATCTGTGTTTTCCAAAAAATAAATAAATAAATAAATAAATCAAATCAAAATCAAAATCACAAAATAGGGAAAGAATGCCATGAACATTGTACAACTTTCCATTACATTGCATTGTTTCATATAAAGTCCGCATTTACCCAAATTTCACAACAAAGGTTGCATGCATTTGCATCCCTCAAAATCATGTTAACTACATAGATTCCCTACATCTAAATGTCCAAATCTTGTGGATTTGGGATGACCGGCCCTCTCGATGAGTCGATCTCTTGCTTTCTCATAAGGGTGGACCCTTGGGTACTTGTACCTATCACTTTTAGAGGACTACACGTCCTCGCCAACAGAGGGCTGCACGCCCTCACCTTCAGAGGACTACATGTCCTCGCCTTGAGAGGGCTACATGCCCTCACCTTGGGTACTAGTTACCCTCACCGTTGAGAGGACTACACGTCCTCGCCTTGAGAGGACTACATGTCCTCACCATCAGAGGGCTGCACGCCCTCACCTCCAGAGGACTACATGTCCTCGCCTTGAGAGGGCTACACGCCCTCACCTTGGGTACTAGTTACCCTCACCGTTGAGAGGACTACACGTCCTCGCCTTGAGAGGACTACACGTCCTCACCATCAGAGGGCTGCATGCCCTCACCTCCAGAGGACTACATGTCCTCGCCTTGAGAGGGCTACACGCCCTCACCTTGGGTACCAGTTACCCTCACCGTTGAGAGGACTACACGTCCTCGCCTTGAGAGGACTACACGTCCTCACCGTCAGAGGGCTGCATGCCCTCACCTCCAGAGGACTACATGTCCTCGCCTTGAGAGGGCTACACGCCCTCACCTTGGGTACTAGTTACCCTCACCGTCAGAGGACTACACGTCCTCGCCTTGAGAGGATTACACGTCCTCACCACCAGAGGGCTGCACGCCCTCACCTCCAAAGGACTATAAGTCCTCGCCTTGAGAGGGCTACACACCCTCACCTTGGGTACTAGTTACCTTCACCTTCAGAGGACTACACGTCCTCGCCTTCAAAGGGTCATGTACCTTCAACTTCAGAGGACTACACGTCCTCGCCGTCAAAGGGTCATGTGCCTTCACCTTTGTAGGGCTACATGCCCTCACCTTCAGAGGACTACACGTCCTCACCTTTAGAGGACTACACGTCCTCGCCATCAGAGGACTACATGTTCCCCATTTTCAAAGGGGGGCATGCCCTCACCTTAAGAGGATTGCACGTCCTTGCCATCATAGGACTACACTCCCTCGCCTTTGAAAGGCGACACGTCCTGAACTTCAGAGGGCTACACGCCCTCGCCTTTAGAGGACTACGCGTCCTCACTTTCAGTGGGCTCCATATCCACACCTTAAGATAATTTAAGGTCCTCTGTCCTTAAATGCTTAACCGAGACTTGCACTCCCGGTTAAGGGACCAGTAGTTTCCTTTTAACGGTTCCTGGGCCACCCCCTGATATTGGAGGAGGGCCAACTGTGCGAGCACAACCAGAGAGGGAGGCTATCACACAGCTACTATGCATACTGGGGCAAGATTTCACCCGTGCCGCTGCAAAGAGAAGAGTGCGGACCATGCGCACCAACATGACCACTCTTACACAGATATAGATGACATTGCTACTTAGCAACATTCTGCCCAGCGACCGCAATGCCAATCTCCCCCTGCGGAAGTATCAGTTGGTCTGTGCTGTCCCGACATGGGTAAGTATGCATATGGTTCAACTGATTTCTGATACCATTTATTTGTTTGCAGGGATCGCACCCACAAAGACACCCAGTGAACCTGAAGAAGTCCAACAGGGCCCTGGGGTTTCCAGCTCTGGTTACGGGCCTCTATCAGTCCTACAGGGTGCCCGTACCCCCCCGGCAAGGTCACGTCATCATAGGTAAGTATGCACATCGCTCAACTGATTTCTGATTTCATCTATTGTTTGCAGGGATTGCGCCTGCAAGACACCCAGTGGACCCGAAGAAGTCCAACAGGGTCTTGGAGTTGTCAAGCTCTAATCACAGGTCTCTGTCAGTTCTACGGAGTACCTGTCACCTCCAGCAAGGGCATCAGGCCCCCTACTAATCGAGCTTTCATCAAGAAGTACTGCGCCCCCAGGCAGACGTAGGGTGAGACACCACAGTAGCATTAGGATGGCCGGTAGCGGGCAATAGACGCACCGCCACCACCTTTAGAGTTCACCTCTGCTCATCCACAAAAAAGTTAGAGCGTTGCCTACGACACATGGCCGACCCATAGGCGACCAAGTCCAAAGCCAAAGGTAAGCAAAGTACTAGGTCAGTGACCGACAAGTCATAAGGCGTCCAGCTAAAGACGTTAAAGAAGCGCTACTAGGAGGCAACCTAGTACCTTTTGAATCTATGCTTGTTATTTGATCACTTTTTATAGTAGGACGCACCTAGTTGCTCATGATCCTGGGGATTTAAATAAAACAAGCGCAAGCTCGGAAGGTAGTCATACCTCACAAAATATATATATGTATGTTTAGGTAGTGAAAATACCCTAGATATGCATGTATGTAAACAAAAAAAATACTTCACAAAATATATATGTATGTTTAGGTAGAGAGATACCTTAGATGTGCGTGTATGTAAACAAAAAATACTTCACAAAATATATATATGTATGTTTAGGTAGAAAGATACCTTGGATATGCATGTATATAGCAAAAATACCTTACAAAACATATATAGGTATGTTTAGGTAGCAAGATACCTTGGATATGCGTGTATATAGCAAAAATACCTCACAAAAATATACACATGTTTAGGTAGCAAAATACCTCATGAAAAAAAAAAAAACAAAAAAACAAACAAGAAAAAGAAATAAACAAATGATAAAAAAGGAAAAGAAAAATAAGTTGTCAAGCTGAAAAACCAACATGCTTTTGAAAAGAGATGACTTCCAACTTTTCTTTGGAAAAATTCACTGATCATAACTAGTTTTTGAAAAAATGTGTATACACCTGAAGGGTGAATGCTGTGAAGATTTTCCCAGACGCCCGAAATGGACTCGGATGAATGCACAAATTGATAAAAGAACATATTTTGGAAACATTGGGTTGATTTAAAATAGAGGAAATGAATCCTGAGCCCTAGCATCACATGACCATAAAAATTTGACACTTGAGTGTCCGCATAGGTGCATGCACGACCAGTTTTGCATAAAGTTTCCAAATCATCATTTTTGCATTTTGTGTCATGGAAATAATGTGGGGCATCCCTTTTATCCTTGAGCCAAACCAAACCCCGACATGTATCATGTCTAGCCATTCTACAAACCTTGAGCCAAAATCCTGACTCACCATAATCCTTACCCTCGGAAGCAAAAAGAAAAGAAGGAAAATTTCCAATCAAAGAGAAAGCAAAAAAAGAAAAGAAAGGAAATTCCCAATCAAAGAGTGGGAGAAAGCAAAAAGGAAAGAAAGAAAATTCCCAATCAAAGAATGGGAGAAAGAAAAAAGAGAAAAGAAGGAAAGAAAGCTCCTGGTCAAGGATCGAAAGAAAACAGAAGAAATGTGCAGAGAGGTCTTTGGACCGGACAATATCTGAACAATACAGAATTGTCACCAAATGAACAAAAAAGAAGGAAAGGAAACCACGACCTAAAATGGTCTTCTCCCTTTGATTACCAACCAAAATCCCGTGCGCTAGCGACTTTTTTTTCTCGCCCCGCACTAAACAAAAAAAAACAGAAAAAGAAAAAGCCAGAAAAATCAAAAGCCAAAAACACACAAAAGCCGAAAAAAAAAACCACCAAAAGAACCCATTCCCAAGGGAAGCCCTATCGATCCATGATCACGCTTGTAATTTTTGATTTGATAGGAAATAATTTGCAAAGTCAAGTCATGACATATCTATGGTTCGGAATTAGGATGAAACACTTACCTGTGCAAGATTGATACACTTTGAGTGATTTTCTTCTATTTTTGTCGAACCCGGTGTTTCCTCTAAATGGTCATTTAGAAACGAAATGCTAACATCCAAAATCTCATTTATGGTTACGGGGGATCCCATCGGCAGACTCTCCTTCCCCGGTAGACGCATTGTTTTTCACTAAAAAAAAAAGCATATGCTGCTCTAAATCAGTTGGAATGTTTGTCTCTTTGCTAAAGCATGTTTGCATTTTTAGTGGAGAAAACAACGAGACTTTTTCAAGTCTCACAAGTTATCCAGAACTATGTAGGTCTGAGTTCCTCATTGGAGGATACGTAGGAGCAAGAGCCTCGCTTTTGTCGACCATTCCGCCTTTTGTTGCCATGACTCAAGAGCTGGTAGCCCGCGTAGACACCTTACGGTTATCCGCACCTCGTCATTCAGTGACCCCAAGTGTGATTGACGAGCAGAGACCAATATGGTCATCTACGCCCTTTCCGGAGATGTCATCATTTTCCGATGGAGACTTTTCAAGTCTCACAAGTTATCCAGAACTACGTAGGTATGAGTTCCTCATTGCAGGATACGTAGGAGCAAGAGCCTTGCTTTTGTCGGCCGCCCCATAATCTTTGTCATACTGACCCTGAGGTCATGTGACGTGCACCCTTGTATCATCCAGAGGCGGCGGGCCCGATGATACGCGGAGATACCTTACGGTTATCCGCACCCTTTTGTCATCCAGAGGCGGCGGGCCCGATGACAAGCAGAGACCAAGTTTGGTCATTCTGCACCCTTGTATCATCCAGAGGCGGCGGGCCCGATGATACGTGGAGATACCTTACGGTTATCCGCACCCTTTTGTCATCCAGAGGTGGCGGGCTCGATGACAAGCAGAGACCAAGTTTGGTCATTCTGCACCCTTGTATCATCCAGAGGCGGCGGGCCCGATGATACGCGGAGATACCTTACGGTTATTCGCACCCTTTTGTCATCCAGAGGCGGCGGGCCCGATGACAAGCAGAGACCAAGTTTGGTCATTCTGCACCCTTGTATCATCCAGAGGCGGCGGGCCCGATGATACGCGGAGATACCATACGGTTATTCGCACCCTTTTGTCATCCAGAGGCGGTGGGCCCGATGACAAGCAGAGACCAAGTTTGGTCATTCTGCACCCTTGTATCATCCAGAGGCGGCGGACCCGATGATACGCGGAGATACCTTACGGTTATCCGCACCCTTTTGTCATCCAGAGGCGGCGGGCCCGATGACAAGCAGAGACCAAGTTTGGTCATTCTGCACCCTTGTATCATCTAGAGGCGGCGGGCCCGATGATACGCAGAGATACCTTACGGTTATCCGCACCCTTTTGTCATCCAGAGGCGGCGGGCCCGATGACAAGCAAAGACCAAGTTTGGTCATTCTGCACCCTTGTATCATCAAGAGGCGGCGGGCCCGATGATACGCGGAGATACCTTATGGTTATCCGCACCCTTTTGTCATCCAGAGGCGGCGGGCCCGATGACAAGCAGAGACCAAGTTTGGTCATTCTGCACCCTTGTATCATCCAGAGGCGGCGGGCCCGATGATACACGGAGATACCTTACGGTTATCCGCACCCTTTTGTCATCCAGAGGCGGCGGGCCCGATGACAAGCAGAGACCGAGTTTGGTCATTCTGCACCCTTGTATCATCCAGAGGCGGCGGGCCCGATGATACGCGGAGATACCTTACGGTTATCCGCACCCTTTTGTCATCCAGAGGCGGCGGGCCCGATGACAAGCAGAGACCAAGTTTGGTCATTCTGCACCCTTGTGTCATCCAGAGGCGGCGGGCCCGATGATACGCGGAAATACCCGAGTGGTTATCCGTATAAACATTCTTTTGCTATCTGTAAGACATAACGCTTGATAGCATGCAGAGGCTGACATAGTCTTCTGCACCTTTTGTTCCTCCGGGAACAACAAGTCATTTACATGCGGAAATTTCATGGTCACCCGCGACTCTCGTCAACCGAGAGGAGTGAAATTAGTGTCATACACTAATTTTCGTCCGGGGACCTTTGCTTGATGACATGCGACCTTTCTTTGGTCCTTGTGAGGTGCTTGGCACCCATCATTAGGCAATTTGAGAAATTCCGGGAACGACAAGTCATGGTCACCCACGACTCTCGTCAACCGAGAGGAGCGAAATTAGTGTCATACACTAATTTTCGTCCGGGGACCTTTGCTTGATGACATGCGACCTTTCTTTGGTCCTTGTGAGGTGCTTGGCACCCATCATTAGGCAATTTGTGAAATTCCGGGAACGACAAGTCATGGTCACCCGCAACTCTCGTCAACCGAGAGGAGCGAAATTAGTGTCATACACTAATTTTCGTCCGGGGACCTTTGCTTGATGACATGCGACCTTTCTTTGGTCCTTGTGAGGTGCTTGGCACCCATCATTAGGCAATTTGAGAAATTCCGGGAACAACAAGTCATTTGCATGTGGAGATTTTATGGTCACCCGCGACTCTCGTCAAATCGAGAGGAACGAAATTAGTGTCTTATCTTTACTTTCCTTTTATCTCCAATAAAAGACAAGTAAAGAGGGGCAACAGTCATACCCTAATTTCGTCCGGGGACCTTTGCTTGATGACATGCGACCTTTCTTTGGTCCTTGTGAGGTGCTTGGTACCCATCATTAGGCAATTTGTGAAATTCCAGGACATGCTGAAAAACCAAAAAAATATTGATGCACAATTCGTAAGTTTCCGTGACACACCGGAAATCAAATGGAAGCATCGTTGCATAATTAAGTGAGGTTCCGTAACATTCCGTGAGTCAAAAAGGGGATGATTATGTAATCCGCAAGGTCCCGTAACATGACGGAAAGAAAACGAGTATCGTTACAAAATTCGTAAGTTTCCGTAAATTTACGAAAAAAGAATCACCTAAAAAAGCATAGGGGGGTGTACTTAGTAAAAATGGGGGTGCAAATAGCACCCAGGCCCACTTGGGCCCTCCAGAATATTCCTCCAGAAGGCTGTTGCTTCTGGAGGAAGCAACCTGGCTCGCCTGGGCGAGCTGGGCGGCAACCACCTCCCCTATTTTGCTATAAATAGGGGAGGAAGTGAAGAAGAAAAGGGTTCAGCCCCTTTGGCACTTCTCTCTCTTTCAAATTTGCTTGGAAAAATCGTTTCCGTGAAGAAAATCTAAGCCGAGGCGCTTCCGAAACGTTTCCGTAACGTTTTCCGTGAAGAATTTCGCAAAGGTTTCAACCGTTCTTCGACGTTCTTCATTCGTTCTTCATCGTTCTTCGATCTTCAACGGGTAAGTACCTCGAACCAAGCTTTTCGATTCATTCTATGTACCCGTAGTGGTCCACATTGTGTTTCGTGCATTTTTATTCTCGTTTTGTTTACTTTTTATACCCCCTGTTGACGTGCTTAAACCATTTTACTTAAGTCATTTCTCGCTTAACTTAAAAATAAAATAAATTTCCACCGAACGTTTGAATTGTATTATCCATTAACTTCAGTTAAAATAAATTCCGACCGTTCGGTCGTGCCGTAACCACGTTGGAAATCAAAAAGAGGTAAAAAATAATATAATAATCAAAAAGACATCTTTTAGTAAAATAAAGCGGAAAATCAATCGGACGTTTTCTCTTTGGGATTTCTCATTCTTAATCGAATTGATTAATAACTAAAGTGAAACTAAAGGCTAAAATCAATTCGCCTAGTCAAGCTCGTCCATAAAAATAGGCTTTTGAAGTTTGTCATTTCATTTTCTCACTAAGTAAAATGGATCATTTTTAAGGTCCAACGCCTTAAAATGATCACCTCTTAAAGTAAAAAAGAATCACTTGATAAAAAAGAACTACGTAGGTCTGATTTTCTCATCCCAAATTGAGGAATACGTAGGAGCAAAGGGAAACACCCTTGTCGACCACAAAAAGAGAAAATATAAAAAGGGTATAAAGGATATAGAGACATAAAAAGGGAACATAAAAAATCAAAGTCATGTTTGCACATTCGATTAAAGGCTGCCGTCCCTTGGGGCGGACGTGTGGGGTGCTAATACCTTCCCCGTGCGTAAATACAACTCCTGAACCTTTCACTAAAAAGTTTGTAGATCGCGTCTTTTCCGGTTTTTCCGACGTTTTCCTCAAATAAACGTTTTCCCCTTTCCTCAAAGTTCGTGGAACACGCATACCGCGAGTCTCGCGTCGCCCTCCCGCCGAAGGGTAGGTTGCGACAACAGCAAGTAAAGGGGAATTTGGAAAGGCATCTGCTACGCAAGCACACGCTTAGCGCATTATCAGCTCACTAAGCGAGTCATCTGTCGCTTTCCAGGCTTAGCGTGAGATTGGCGCTAAGCTCAAATTCACTAACTCGCACTAAGCGCGAGAATGGCGCTAAGTGCGACTGATGTGTCATTATTTTCTCCTATTTCTTAACCCTTTTAGTCGCCATTTTAATTACTGATTAGCCTTAATTGTCAAATTAATTATTCAGTTTTATCATTTGGGCCTACTGGACTAATTTTTTGTTTTTAATTTAATTTCAGGAGAATTATAAGCAATTGGGCTTGAATCCAGAATTGGGGTTGGACTTGAAGAGAGCAGACAATTTTATTTTATCAAATCTTATCTTATCCAGATTTTATCTCATCTAGATATTATTTCATCCAATCTTATCTAGATTTTATCAAGATTTTATTTTATCAAATCTTATCTTATCTTGTCCAGGTTTTATTTTATTTATGGGCTTGGACTTAAAATAGATTTGTAAGCTTTGGGGCTGAGAACCTATATAACAATACCAAGGTTTTAGTTTAAGGAGTATTTTTCGTTTGGGAGAGGAGAATAATTTTAGGTTTTGCAATTCCCGTATTTACTGTTCATGCATACTATTCACATAGCAATAAAATTTGTTTTCTACTTCAATCTACAATTTCATTTTCTACTGATTAATTGAAGGCTAAGTCTCCAACATTGTTTTCTCTTGAGGATCAAGCACAACTCTCTTTGAGGTTTTATTATTACTATTGAATTATGATCAGTTTTTCCTCTTCACTAATTACTCTGTATTTGTTGCTATTAATCCATGGATGCTTAGTGCTTGATTAATTGTCTCTGCGCTTAATTTACATTAATGCTTAATGATCAGTATCGTTCATGATTAATTGGTGAATGTGTTGCTTAATCACATAATGACAGCCTTATGTTAATTTTCGCTTAGTAATTTAATTTAGGGTTGGATTAAGTGGTTGAATTGATTAAGGTTAAATTCTCGTAACCTAGGTGTCATACCCTAATTTCGTCCGGGGGTTATTATTTGATGATATACAACCTTTGATTGGCCGCTTCGAGATACTTGTGATGCAAGCTCAATTGGAGCTTGTAGGCCTAGGATCTTCTTCATCAATGGATTCCTTTGCTTCTTGGAAGATGAATGGCAGCGGAATGGAGAAAGGAAGAGAGAGAGGAGACGCCACTTTAAGGAGAAGATGAGTCTAGAAGAAGCTCACCACCATAGGAGGCCATGGATAAGAGCTTGGAGGAAGAAGGAGATGAATGAAGGGAGAGGGAGAGAAGAGCACGAAATTTTGTGCTCTAAATGAGCTTTGAGATCTAAAGTTTAATATTCAAATGATCAAAGTTGAAAAAAATGCACACACATGACCTCTATTTATAGCCTAAGTGTCACACAAAATTGGAGGGAAATTCAAATTTCACTTGAATTTGAAATTGAATTTGTGGAGCCAAACTTTGGAGCCAAAATTTCACTAATTATGATTAGTGAATTTTAGTTATGGTTCAGCCCACTAATCCAAGATCAATTCCAAGATTCTCCACTAAGTGTGCTTAGGTGTCATGAGGCATGAAAAGCATGAAGGACATGCACAAAGTGTGACTATATGATGTGGCAATGGGGTGTAGTAAGCAAATGCTCACCTCCCCCTCTAAAATTTCATTGGATTGGGCTTCTACCAATTCAATTAAATTTATTTCCAACCACACACATCAAATATCCACTTAGTGCATGTGAAATTACAAAACTACCCCTAATACAAAAACTAGTCTAGGTGCCCTAAAATACAAGGGCTGAAAAATCCTATATTTCTAGGGTACCCTACCTACATTATGGAGCCCTAAATACAAGGCCCAAAAATAATGAAACCTTAATCTAATATTTACAAAGATAAGTGGGCTCGTACTTAGCCCATGGGCCCGAAATCTACCCTAAGGCTCATAAGAACCCTAGGGCCTTCTCTTGCATATCTGGCCCAATCTACTTGGAGTTTTCTATCCAATGCCCTTGCGGGGTAGGATTGCATCATTTGGCACCCTTTGTTGTACAATATGTGAAGTTCCGAGACGTGCCGAAAATCAAAAGGAAGCAGGCTTACACGATCCCTGAAAATTCCGTAATGTGACGGAAATCAAAAGGAGGTGTTTTTCGCATCCATGAGTTTTCGTAACTTCTTCGAAAGCTAAAAAAGAGTAAATACATAATCCGTAAGGATTCGTAACCTTGCGGAAGGAAAATAAGTATCGTTACGAAATTCGTAAAGTTTCGTAACGTTACGGAAAAAGAATTACCAAAAAAGGTAAAGGGGGTGCATTTAGTAAAAAGGGGGTACAAATAGCAATTAGGCCCACTTGGGCCTTCCAGATTCTTCCTCCAGAAGGCTGTTGCTTCTGGAGGAAGCAACCTTGCTCGCCTGGGCGAGCTGGGTGGCAAGCTCCTCCCCTATTTTGCTATAAATAGGGGGAGGAGTGAAGGGAGAAGGGGTTCAGCCTTCTTGGCACTTCTTATTCTCTCAAAATTGCTGAGGAAAGTAGTTTCCGTGAAGAAAATCCAAGCCGAGGCGCTTCCGTAACGTTTCTGTAACGTTTCCGTGAGTAATTACGCGAAGATTCTCGACGTTTCTTCAACATTCATCGTTCGTTCTTCGTTTTCTTCAGTCTTCAACGGGTAAGTACCTTAAACCGAGCTTTTCAATTCATTCTATGTACCCGTGGTGGTCCACATTTTGTTTCATGTATTTTTATTCTCGTTTTCATTCGCTTTCTATACCTCCTTTTGACGTGCTTCAGTCATTTATTTAAGTCATTTCTCGCCTAATCTAAAAATAAAATAAATTTCCACCGATCATTTGAATTGTATCATCCGTTAATTTCAGTTAAAATGAATTCCGACCGTTCGGTCGTGCCGTAACCACGTTGGAAATCAAAAAAGAGGTAAAATAATAATATAATAATAAAAAAATACCTTTTAGTAAAATAAAGCGAAAAATCAATCGGACGTTTTCTCTTTGGGATTTCTCATTCTTAATTGAATTGACTAATAATTAAAGTGAAACTAAGGCTAAAATCAACTCGCCTAGTCAAGCTCGTCCACAAAAAATAGAGTTTTAAAAGTTTATCATTTCTGTTTCTTACCAAGTAAAATGGATCATTTTTAATGTCCAACACCTTAAAATAATCACCTTTCAAGTAAAAGAATCGCTTGATTCACACTTAAGGAAGAACTACGTAGGTTTGATTTCCTCTCCAAAGGAGGGTACGTAGGAGCAAAAGCCCCGCTTTTGTCGACCTCAAAAAATAAAAAGGAATAAAAGTTAAGATAACACAATTTCACAATTCTAAAAAATAGACTGTTGTCCTTCGAGACAAACGTAAGAGGTGTTAATACCTTCCTCAAGCGTAAATATAACTCCCGAACTTAGAATTTTTATTTTGACCAGTTTCCTTCGGTTTTCCCGACGTTTTCCACAAATAAACGTTGGTGGCGACTCCGCGCATCTTTCCTCCTTTGGAAAGCGCACCCGTGAGCCTCGCCTTTGCTCGCCCGCAAAAGGGCACGTTGCGACAATTGGCGACTCCACTGGGGACCTTTTTGTGAGTTAGGCCTATTTTAAGGAATTGTGGATTTGTGAAACTTCGTGTGTGCATTTGTTGAACTGTGTAAAATGTAAATAATTGTTGTCTATTTCGCATTCTTTACACTGCATTCTAAGCACCCACGGGTTTGAGTAAAAAAGGGGCCCTATACCCGGGTTCATGGGAATTTAAGGAGTGGAGGTGAATCTATTATCATGCTAGGTCTCCGACTTGCTTGATAATAGTGAAACCTCGTCTAGAGCTTTCTCTCTTTATAATGTGTTGTCGCTGGTATTCCATACCGCCACAATATTATTATCTTGAGTGATGATACCTCTAGAAAACAGCCGTGTGAGTTATGAATTGTTGGGGAGTAGTTATTAGAGACCCCTAGATATTGTCCTATAGGTTCCCAAATAGGGGCAAAGAGCAAACACGCTCCGTGCCATTCGTTCTCATGCATTTTTTGGTAAATAGCTGTCATACCCTAATTTCGTCCGGGAACCTTTGCTTGATGACCTGCGACCTTTCTTTGGTCCTTGTGAGGTGCTTGGCACCCATCATTAGGCAATTTGTGAAATTCCAGGACATGCCGGAAAAACCAAAAAAATATTGATGCACAATCCGTAAGTTTCCGTGACACACCGGAAATCAAATGGAAGCATCGTTGCAAAATTAAGTGAGATTCCGTAACATTCTGTAAGTCAAAAAGGGGATGATTATGTAATCCGCAAGGTTCCGTAACATTACGGAAAGAAAACAAGTATCGTTATGAAATTCGTAAGTTTCCGTAACTTTACGAAAAAAGAATCACCAAAAAAAAGCAAAGGGAGGTGTACTTAGTAAAAATGGGGGTGCAAATAGCACCCAGGCCCACTTGGGCCCTCCAGAATATTCCTCCAGAAGGCTGTTGCTTCTGGAGGAAGCAACCTGGCTCGCCTGGGCGAGCTGGGCGGCAACCACCTCCCCTATTTTGCTATAAATAGGGGAGGAAGTGAAGAAGAAAAGGGTTCAGCCCCTTAGGCACTTCTCTCTCTTTCGAATTTGCTTGGAAAATTTTTTTCCATGAAGAAAATCTAAGCCGAGGCGCTTCCGAAACGTTTTCGTAACGTTTTCCGTGAGGAATTTCGCAAAGGTTTCGACCGTTCTTCGACGTTCTTCATTCGTTCTTCATCGTTCTTCGATCTTCAACGGGTAAGTACCTTGAACCAAGCTTTTCGATTCATTCTATGTACCCACGGTGGTCCACATTGTGTTTTGTGTATTTTTATTCCCGTTTCATTTACTTTTTATACCCCCTTTTGACGTGCTTAAGCCATTTTACTTAAGTCATTTCTCGCTTAACTTAAAAATAAAATAAATTTCCACCGAACGTTTGAATTGTATTATCCGTTAACTTCGGTTAAAATGAATTCCGACCGTTCGGTCGTGCCGTAACCACGTTGGAAGTCAAAAAGAGGTAAAAATAATATAATAATAATAAAATAAAAACATCTTTTAGCAAAATAAAGCGGAAAATCAATCGGACGTTTTTCTCTTTGGGATTTCTCATTCTTAATTGAATTGACTAATAACTAAGGTGAAACTAAGGCTAAAATCAACTCGCTTAGTCAAGCTCGTCCACAAAAATAGGTTTTTGAAGTTTGTCATTTCAATTTCTCACTAAGTAAAATGGATCATTTTCAAGGTCCAACGCCTTAAAATGATCACCACTTAAGTAAAAAAGAATCACTTGATAAGAAAGAACTACGTAGGTCTGATTTTCTCATCCCAAATTGAGGAATACGTAGGAGCAAAGGGAAACACCCTTGTCGACCACAAAAAAGGAAAAAATATAAAAAGGGTATAAAGGATATAAAGACATAAAAAGGGAACATAAAAATCAAACTCACGTTTGCACATTCGATTAAAGGCTGCCGTCCCTTGGGACGGGCGTGTGGGGTGCTAATACCTTCCCCGTGCGTAAATACAACTCCCGAACCTTTTACTTTAAAGTTCGTAGATCGCGTCTTTTCCGGTTTTTCCGACGTTTTCCTCAAATAAACGTTGGTGGCGACTCCGCGCGTATTCCTTTCGTGGAACACGCATCCCGCGAGTCTCGCGTCGCCCTCCCGCCGAAGGGTAGGTTGCGACAGTTGGCGACTCCACTGGGGACTGTTTTTAGAGAGTTAGGCCATTTAATCTTGTGCAATGTTTTGCCGTGACTTATCCCTTTGTTGGTTTCCCTTCATTATGTTCTTGTGTATATAAACTCTTTGTTGCTTTTAGTGCGTTTTAAAATGTATGCATGAGGTAAATATTTATTCATTTGATGCACACAAACACCAACACTATTTGCACACACTGTGAGTGAAAAAGGGCCCTATACCCGGGTTCATGGGAACATAAGGAGCGGAGGTGAATCTGTGATCATGCTAGGTCTCCGACTTGCTTGATTACAGTGAACCCTCATCTAGAGCTTTTCTCTTTGAAAACTTATTGTTGCTAGTAGTCCCTACTGCTACAATATGTTCTTCAAAGAGGATAATACCTCTAGAAACCATCAAAAGAGACATGACTACCTTGGGGGTTATCACTAAATGCCTAGTTAGTTCTCTCCTTTATAGGTCCCTTAAATAGGGGCACGAGCAAACACTATGCGTGCCATTTTTCACACTGCCATGCATAAGTATCATATACCCTTTTGCTTATGTTCAGTGAATATTGTCATACTGTGTACATTCCCGCATTGTGTCTTTTGCATAGGCATCGCATATGGGTTCTGTCTTGATCCCTTGTGTAAACAAACCAACGGAGGGTCCGTGTCGCCTTCTTAAAAACGTACGTTGGGGCAATTTGCTACCCCTAGACGTTGTGTCTAAGAAGGGGATGAATTCCCCGGATCCCCACATTCCTAGATTGCATCTGTGTTATATGCATTCCTTCATGCATTCATCCATTCCACCCATAGATATCGGAGTTTTGATTTGCACCAGCTTTTGTCTCACTTTAGCAAGCATGGGAACAAATCAAACCGGCAAGAGGTTCTACCAAGTCAAGGTTAAAAGCTTAGATACCACCAGCATCAAGGAATTAGGGCGGTTGATGGAACCTCTCCAAATGCAAGCTTTCTGTAAGACTTACGGAAAGATCATAGAGTTGACCTTAGCAGAGGTATCCATAGAAGCCATTGCATCACTCACCCAATACTACGACCAGCCTTTGAGATGCTTCACATTCGGAGACTTCCAATTAGTACCAACCATTGAAGAATTTGAGGAAATTCTAGGATGTCCTCTCGAGGGAAGAAAACCATATCTTTCATCCGGGTGTCTCCCCTCTTTGAGCAGAATTGCAACTGTGGTCAAGGATTCAGCAAGAGGTTTGGACCGCATAAAATAGACTCGGAACGGCATAGCGGGCCTACCACGGAGGTACCTAGAAGACAAGGCGAGGGGTATGGCCAATCAAGGAGATTGGGTCCCGTTCATGGATGTGTTAGCTTTGCTAATTTTTGGGGTCGTCCTCTTTCCAAACGTGGATGGTTTGGTGGACCTAGCAGCAATCAACGCTTTCCTTGCCTACCACCATAGCAAGGAAAGTCCGGTGGTAGCTGTCTTGGCAGATCTATTTGACACATTTGACCGAAGGTGCGAAAACAGCAGCGCACGGATCATCTGTTGCTTGCCCGCCCTCTGTGTTTGGTTGGTTTCGCACTTGTTCCAACAAGACACAAGACATCCATGTCCGCTCCTGAGCCATCGCTCGTGTACTGAAAAGAGGAGGGAGGAAAAGAAGGAGTCCTTTTCTCATGTGGAGGATACCCAAACATTCCGCTGGTAGGAACGAGGGGTTGTATTAACTACAATCCCGCGCTCGCTATAAGACAACTAGGGTACCCCATGAGGGGAGCACCGACGGAAAAAAGCATGTCTCCTTTCCTTGTGAGGGATTTCGGCGCACAAAATTCCAAAACTATACAAAAAATCCATAAGGCATGGGAAACCCCGTTAAGGAAAGATCAAGAACTTAGAGGCATTCGTAATGGCATCATTGGTGGCTACCATGAATGGCTGAAATTTCATATACGAGGTTTAGATTGGCTCGCCAAGTTAAAAGTCGTCAGCGAAGAGAGTTTTGAAGCACCGGAAGAGGACGAAGAAGTCCAAGCTCTCAAAAGCGAGTTAGGAAAGGCAAAACTTGCCAAGGAGAAGTTCAAGTTGGCCACTACACACATTCGGAAGGAGTGTGCCGGGTTACGGGAAGAGAATGCAATTACCGCAAGAGCCCTTGAACAAGAGACCAAGAGGGCTCGCAAGGAAGAGTATGGCCAGAATAAATTTCGCGGAGCTCTATGGGGTAGCAATAGTGAACTCAAGCTGCGAAGGGAAGAGAGGGACCAGTCGCGAGCACATAGCATGGTTCTGAAAGAGGAGTTAGTTGCTTGTTCAAGGTCCAAAAGAAGCTTATCTCAGCGTTTATGCGAGACGGAGACCAACATGCTAGCTATCATCACCAAGTACCAAGAAGAGTTAGGTCTAGCCACGGCCCACGAGCATAGAATCGCGGACGAGTATGCTCAAGTATACGCGGAAAAAGAGGCTAGAGGAAGGGTGATCGACTCTTTACACCAAGAGGCAACCATGTGGATGGATCGGTTTGCTCTTACCTTGAACGGGAGTCAAGAACTTCCCCGCTTGTTAGCCAAGGCCAAGGCGATGGCAGACACCTACTCCGCCCCCGAAGAGATTCATGGGCTTCTCGGCTATTGTCAGCATATGATAGACTTAATGGCCCACATAATTAGAAATCGTTAGGAAACTTGTATGGTCTCTCAGACCTTGACTAGATACGACTTTCTTTTTGAAATAAAATGAGTTGGTCCCATGTTTCTACTCCAAAAAGCTTGTGCAAATCAAATCACTCCTACATTTCATCTCTAGCATGCATTTTTTTCTTTACCCACTCCTCACGTTTGGTTTTTTAGGGAAAAACACCATAACTAAACGCGCCACAAGGCATCCCTATCGCACCAGATCCAAATCTAGAACGATGGGTGATCAAGAGGAGACACAGGAACAGATGAAAGTTGACATGTCGGCTCTGAAAGAACAAATGGCCTCCATGATGGAGGCCATGTTAAGTATGAAGCAGCTCATAGAGAAGAACGCGGCCACCGCTGCCGCTGTCAGTTCGGCTGCCGAAGCAGACCCGACTCTCTTGGCAACTGCGCACCATCCTCCCTCGAACATAGTAGGACAGGGAAGGGACACACTGGGGCACGATGGCAGCCCTCACCTGGGATACAACCGAGCGGCTTACCCTTATGGATTGCCGCCCAACTACTCACCACCCGTCTTGCAAGAAGATGCGGGCCACATTGCTTCTCCCGTCCTTGAAAGAGAGCCTCCTCAACAGCCCGACGAAGTCCACAAAGACTCTCAAGACTATGCTCGAAGGGATGTTGAGTTCTATCCCCCGATCCCCGAAGGGCCGGCACCAGGCACGTTGCTTCAACCCAACATCGCGGCATCACCAATAGTTTTGTCCACGGAAGGACCGCCCCCAGCAACTGAAGAAAGGAGGAAGCTCGATCTCCTTGAGGAAGATTGAGGGCCGTGGAAGGATTTGGGGACTATCCGTTCGCAGACATGACGGATCTTTGCTTAGTACCCGATGTTGTTATTCCCCCGAAGTTCAAAGTGCCGGACTTCGACAAGTATAAAGGGACGACTTGTCCCAAAAACCATCTCAAGATGTACTGCCGTAAGATGGGCGCCCATTCTAAAGATGAAAAGCTATTAATACACTTCTTTCAAGATAGCTTGGCTGGAGCCGCGGTAGTGTGGTACACTAATTTGGAAGCTTCCCGTATCCGTACTTGGAAGGATCTGATTACTACCTTCCTAAGGCAGTATCAGTACAATTCTGATATGGCTCCCGACCGCACTCAACTGCAGAATATGTTCAAGAAAGAGGGTGAAACCTTTAAAGAATATGCGCAGCGGTGGAGGGATTTGGCGGCACAAGTAGCTCCTCCCATGGTTGAGAGAGAGATGATCACCATGATGGTAGACACTCTGCCAGTGTTCTACTATGAGAAGTTAGTAGGTTACATGCCGTCCAGCTTTGCGGATCTGGTATTTGCCGGGGAAAGAATCGAGGTAGAATTGAAAAGAGGAAAGTTTGATTACGTTTCCTCCACAAATGCGAATGCCAAAAGAATCGGGGCAACAGGGGCAAAAAGGAAGGAAGGAGATGCCCATGCCGTCTCTTCAACACCCGCGTGGGTCAAACCCCAGCAAACGCCTCATGGTACCCATCAGTACGCGCAACATCACCCGAGCTTCTCGGCTCATACCGGGAACGCCTCTAGTTCAACACCCGTGTAGCCTAAGGCACCCACCCAGAGGGAAGCTCCCCAAGTTCCAACTCCAAACACGACTCGCCCGGCCGGTAATTCCAACACGACAAGGAATTTCCCTCTGAGGCCATTTCCGGAATTCACCCCACTCCCAATGACGTACGAAGACCTTTTGCCATCCCTCATCGCCAATCATTTGGCCGTGGTAACTCCCGGATGGGTCCTCGAACCCCCTTTCCCGAAGTGGTATGACCCTAACGCAACCTGCAAGTACCATGGGAGTGTCCCGGGGCATTCCATTGAAAAATGCTTGGCCCTTAAATACAAGGTCCAACATTTAATGGATGTTGGATGGCTGACTTTCCAAGAGGATCGGCCCAATGTGAGAACCAACCCGCTCGCCAATCATGGAGGGGGAGCAGTTAACGTCGTCGAGTCCGATAGGCCGCACAGGTCTAAACCTTTAAGGGATGTGGCAACCCCTAGGAGGTTTATCTTTGAGGCCCTACAAAAAGGAGGTGTGATTCCCCATAGTGGGTGTAAGGAGGATTCCTGTTTACTACATTCTGGCGAGCTGCATGACATGGAGACGTGTTTGGGAGTAGAGGAATTGTTACAGCGGATGATAGATCAAGGTCGACTGGAAGTCGGCAATGAAGGAAAAGAAGAGCAGCATATATGCATGCAGTCTACGGAGGGGAGCAGTGTTGCAAAGCCCAAACCCTTGGTGATATACTTCACTAAAAGCGCAGCTTCGCAAAAGCCCGGACACCCCTTTGTAGCCAAACCTGTTCCTTTCCCGTACCAAAATAGCCACGCAGTCCCGTGGAGATATACACCTCCGAGGGAGAAGGAAGAAGAAGCCACTGACGTCAGCTCGCTGTCAGCTAAAGTAACAAATATCACGGGACTGAGTGGTGTGACCCGTAGTGGTCGTGTGTTCGCGCCTCCAGACCTACCAGTCCAACCCGCGGACGTCAAGGGAAAAGGAAAACTGGTGGAGGAACAAGATGGCGAAGCACCCCACGCTTCAAATAAAGATATTCCGGCAAAGGGCCCCCCGGAGAAAAAGGATAGTAAAAAGGAGGTGTCGCTAGAGGAAGCCAGCGAGTTCCTCCGGATAATTCAGCAGAGCGAATTCAAGGTTATCGAATAGCTCAACAAAACCCCGGCCAAGGTCTCGCTGTTGGAGTTACTTATGAGCTCCGAGCCTCATCGGGCTCTACTAGTAAAAGTTCTGAACGAGGCCCATGTGGCCCAAGATATCTCAGTAGAAGGTTTCGGAGGGCTGGCCAACAATATCACTGCCAACAACTATCTTGCCTTCGCCGAAGAAGAAATCCCCGCCGAGGGGAGAGGGCATAATAAGGCTTTACATGTATCAGTCAAGTGTATGGACCATATCGTAGCCAAGGTGCTCATCGATAATGGTTCTAGTTTAAACGTGATGCCTAAAAGCACTTTGGAGAAGTTACCATTGTGTGCTTCCCACTTAAAGCCGAGTTCAATGGTGGTTCGTGCCTTCGACGACACTCGCCGAGAGGTTAGGGGAGAGATCGATCTCCCAGTACAAATAGGCCCTCACACCTGTCAAGTCACCTTCCAAATAATGGATATTAACCCCCCCTACAGCTTTCTGTTGGGGCGCCCGTGGATCCACTCAGTGGGAGTGTGCCCTCTACGCTCCACCAAAAGTTGAAATTCATAGTGGAAGGGCACTTGGTCATCGTGTCAGGCGAGGAAGACATCTTGGTAAGCTGCCCATCCTCTATGCCTTATGTGGAAGCCACAGAAGAATCGTTAGAAACCGCTTTCCAGTCTTTTGAGGTGGTCAGCATTTCCTCCGTGGACTCCCTCTCTGGGCAACCTTGTCTATCCGATGCAGCAGTAATGATGGCCCGAGTTATGTTGGGGAACGGTTATGAACCCGGGATGGGTTTAGGCAAAGACAACGGCGGCATAACTAGCCTGATAAATACCCAAGGAAATCGTGGGAAGTATGGTTTAGGCTATAAGCCCACTCAGGCGGACATGAAAAGAAGCATCGCGGGAAGGAAGAACAGTGGTCAAAGCTCGCGTTGGAGACAAGAAAGTGAAGGAAGCCCGCCCTGCCACATAAGTAGAAGCTTTATAAGCGCGGGTCTGGGAGACAAAGGTCAAGTGGTCGCGATATACGAAGATGATGTTCCGAGTACATTAGATTTGGTACGACCATGCCCTCCTGATTTCCAGCTGGGAAATTGGCGAGTGGAGGAACGCCCCGGCATTTACGCAACGAGCATAATGTAAACCTTTACGGTTTTAAAAGCTCTATAGTTGGGCCTAGGCTTTAGAGTTTTTTCTTTTGTTAAGGCTTTGTGTCTTTTGTTTTTGAATTTATAATACAAGGATCTTTCTTCATCTGTTCCTACGTCTCTACCCATTCTCATTCATTTGCATGTTTACTTCTTTTTCTGAAACGACAGATCCGATGACGAGTCCCCCGAAGGTACTAATACCTGGGACCCGCCTATCAACTTCGAGCAAGAAATGAATCAAACAGAAGATGAAGGAAACGAGGATGTGGGACTTCCCCCAGAATTAGAAAGAATGGTCGCCCATGAGGACCAAGAAATGGGGCCTCATCAAGAAGAAACAGAGCTGGTAGACTTAGGAATTGGCAGTGGAAAAAGGGAAATAAAGATAGGTACAGGTATTACCGCACCTATCCATGAAGAATTAATAATCCTGCTAAAAGACTACCAAGACATCTTTGCTTGGTCATACCAAGATATGCCCGGTTTGAGTTCTGACATTGTACAACACCGATTACCTCTAAATCCCGAGTGTTCCCCGGTAAAACAGAAACTGAGAAGGATGAAGCCCGAAACATCCTTGAAGATAAAAGAAGAAGTGAAGAAGCAATTTGACGCTGGATTTCTGGCCGTCGCTCGGTATCCAGAATGGGTTGCCAACATCGTACCAGTTCCTAAGAAAGATGGGAAAGTACGAATGTGTGTGGATTATCGGGACCTGAATCGGGCCAGTCCCAAGGACAATTTTCCTTTACCACACATCGATATCCTCGTAGATAACACGGCCAATTTCGCTTTATTTTCCTTCATGGACGGTTTCTCTGGTTACAATTAGATAAAGATGGCGCCCGAGGATATGGAAAAGACTACTTTCGTCACCCTGTGGGGGACGTTCTGTTACAAGGTGATGTCCTTTGGACTCAAGAATGCCGGGGCAACTTATCAACGGGCCATGGTAGCTTTGTTCTATGATATGATGCATCAAGAGATCGAGGTCTACGTGGATGACATAATTGCTAAATCTAAATCCGAGGAAGAACACCTTGTCAACCTGCGGAAGTTGTTCGAGAGGCTTAAGAAATATCAATTAAGGTTGAACCCCGCTAAGTGTACCTTTGGGGTCAAATCAGGGAAATTGCTTGGTTTCTTTGTAAGCCAGAAAGGGATAGAGGTAGACCCCGAAAAGGTGAAGGCTATCCTTGAGATGCCAGAACCCCGTACAGAGAGGCAAGTTCGAGGTTTCCTGGGACGCTTGAATTATATTGCCAGATTCATATCGCAGCTCACCGCCATTTGTGAGCCGTTGTTCAAACTCTTACGCAAAAACCAAACTGATCGCTGGAATGAGGATTGCCAAGAAGCTTTTGGAAGGATCAAAAAGTGCCTTATGAATCCTCCCGTGCTTATGCCACCAGTACTTGGAAGGCCCCTCATTTTGTACATGACAATCTTGGACGAATCAATGGGGTGTATGCTGGGGCAACATGACGAATCCGGGAAGAAAGAGCGCGTTGTTTACTACCTAAGTAAGAAGTTCACGACCTGTGAGATGAATTACTCCTTGCTCGAAAGAACGTGTTGTGCTTTAGTATGGGCATCCCATCGCCTAAGGCAGTACATGCTGAGCCATACTACCTGGTTGATATCTAAGATGGATCCGGTTAAGTACATCTTTGAAAAGCCAGCTCTCACGAGACGAATCGCCCGGTGGCAAGTCCTGCTATCCGAGTTTGATATAGTCTACGTCACCCAAAAGGCGATAAAAGGAAGCGCCTTAGCAGATTATTTGGCTCAACAGCCTCTTAACGACTACCAGCCCATGCATCCTGAATTCCCGGATGAGGAAAAAATGGACCGTATGGTTTGACGGAGCGTCAAACATTCTAGGTCATGGCGTTGGGACAGTGTTGGTCTCTCCGGACAATCAATGTGTACCTTTCACAGCCAGGCTAGGATTCGACTGCACCAACAACATGGCCGAATATGAAGCATGTGCCCTAGCCGTCCAGGCAGCAATTGACTCCAATGTCAAACTACTCAAGGTGTACGGCGACTCAGCGTTGGTAATCCATCAGCTGAGAGGGGAATGGGAAACTAGAGATCCCAAGCTAATACCCTACAAAGCCTATATCAAGGAATTGGCTAAGACCTTTGATGAGATCTCCTTCCATCATGTTCCCCGCGAGGAAAATCAAATGGCAGATGCACTTGCTACTTTGGCGTCTATGTTCCAACTGACACCGCACGGGGATCTACCTTACATTGAATTTTGGTGTCGTGGAAAACCCGCGCATTGTTGCCAAGTAGAAGAGGAACGGGACGGAAAGCCTTGGTATTTCGACATCAAGCGATATGTCGTAAGCAAAGAATACCCGCCAGAGATTGCCGACAATGATAAGAGGACATTGAGAAGGTTGGCAGCCGGTTTCTTCATGAGCGGAAGCATACTGTATAAGAGAAATCACGACATGACACTCCTGCGGTGTGTGGATGCCAGGGAGGCAAATCACATGATCGAGGAAGTCCATGAGGGCTCGTTTGGAACACACGCCAACGGGCATGCTATGGCCAGGAAGATCCTAAGAGCAGGTTATTACTGGCTTACCATGGAAAGTGATTGTTATGTCCATGTGAGGAAATGCCACAAATGTCAAGCATTCGCCGATAATGTCAATGCTCCACCACATCCTCTAAATGTCATGTCCGCCCCTTGGCCTTTCTCCATGTGGGGAATAGATGTCATCGGGGCCATTGAGCCCAAGGCCTCGAATGGTCATCGCTTCATCCTCGTAGCGATAGATTATTTCACCAAGTGGGTCGAGGCGGCTTCATATACCAATGTCACGAGGAATGTGGTGGTCAGGTTCATTAAGAAAGAGATCATCTGCCGATATGGTTTGCCAAGGAAGATTATCACGGACAACGGCACCAACCTGAATAACAAGATGATGGGGGAAATGTGCGAGGAGTTTAAAATCCAGCATCACAATTCCACACCCTACCGGCCAAAGATGAATGGAGCCGTGGAAGCGGCCAATAAGAATATCAAAAAGATTATCCAAAAGATGACCATGTCATACAAGGATTGGCACGAAATGCTCCCATTCGCGTTACACGGTTACCGAACTTCAGTGCGAATGTCAACTGGGGCAATGCCGTTCTCATTGGTATATGGGATGGAGGCTGTGTTACCATTTGAGGTAGAAGTCCCGTCATTAAGGATCTTGGCAGAATCCGGATTAAAGGAATCAGAGTGGGCTCAAACGCGCTATGACCAGCTCAACCTCATTGAGGGTAAGCGCTTAACAGCCATGAGTCATGGGCGCGTGTACCAGCAAAGAATGAAGAGTGCATTCGACAAGAAAGTACGCTTGCGCAAGTTCCATGAGGGAGACCTTGTGCTAAAGAAAATGTTCCATGCTGTCAAGGACAATCGAGGGAAATGGGCCCCGAATTACGAAGGGCCTTTTGTTGTGAAGAGGGCTTTTTCCGGAGGAGCCCTAGTGCTTACCAACATGGATGGCGAAGAGCTACCTTCACCCATGAATTCTGATGTCGTCAAACGATATTATGCTTAGAAGCTGGGGCAATTAAGGATGTCGCTGCATGTTTTTTATCTTTATACGTTTTCTGGATTTCCCCCAGGGATTTCCTGTCTGTTGTATCTCTCGTTACAATCTTTCAAAGAAATGAACGTGGATTCGAGGCTTTAGTCCTCACGTTAGTTTCAAACCTTGCGTTGATTTGTGATCACCTGAGCCCTTCCGCTCAGTTCATGGGATGCCCCAAGCGCTTAATTAGAATTGAACCTGAACCAACTTTCCCTAAAATTTGCTGCGTTGAAAACATTCATGCATACGCATACGCATACGCATACGCATGCATATTGTTGTGGTAAAACAGGGGCAGGATCATCTTGAGCTACCTTCTGGGGTAGAGACGAAACATGAACAGCAGAAACCAATCAAGGTAAGACAGCGATGCGGTCAAGATTGGCCACACCAGGTTGTTTCTTACTTGCAGGTACACAGGAACGGATGCAAGTGGGGATGGGGTCACGACCAACTGATTGTCGCCCCTTTCTCCACGCTAAGCAAGCGGAGAACGTCGCTGCAAGGCAGCCCCGTATCCTTTGTATTCGCAGTTTTCTTTTACTTTTTGTTTGTTTTAAAAATAAGTAATCAATGCCTAACTCTAACTTAAGTGAGTTCAAGTTAAGCAAGACGCTAAACCATAAGGAAGGAGGGGACATGATTAATGTTCCTCTCAAAAAAAAAAAAAAAATGCAGGTTAGCTCGCCTGGGCGAGCCACCCCTGCACCAAATTATAAGAATGACGAAAGGGGGGACGTTTTTGCATTCAAAAACTTCTTTTCCCCCCTTTCAAAAGCCATACCCACGGGATTGACGAGTTTGCAGCCCTAGGGTCATCATTTTTCGCATTTTTTTATTCCGTTTTGCGCTTTTGTTCATCACCAACAAGTAAGTGTTCCATCCCTAAGCTTTCTAGCTTTTCATTGGTGTATTTTGATCTCCTTTTGGTGCTCTAAATTGTGGGAATGTGCTTAAATATGTGGGGCAATTTTGGTTTGTTTTCTTACTTGATCAGGTTGAATTGGGGGTTTGTATGGGATGGCCCTAGGCCTATAATGCATTTTGAAACAATGGGACATGCCACATTGTCCCCGTTCTCTTGCTATTGATGCCTAAACGCGCGCCTGCCAAGTGTTTGGTGAAATGCCTCAATTGCATTAGCGCGTGACTTTT